>NW_015505791.1:510628-518877 GCF_001515645.1 Sinocyclocheilus grahami
CAGGTGTTGTGTAGAGAGAGTGTGTGTGGACGCTGTTACTGGGAGATTGAGTGGAGTGGAAATAATGGTGTGGATATATCAGTGTCATATAAGAGCATCAGCAGGAAGGGAGAGGGTGATGAGTGTTGGTTTGGATATAATAATCAGTCCTGGAGTTTGTACTGCTCTTCCTCCAGATACTCATTCACACACAATAGCATAGAGACTTCTCTCCCTGTGAAGTCCATCAGCAGTAGAATAGGAGTGTTTGTGGATCACAGTGCAGGAACTCTGTCCTTCTACAGCGTCTCTGACACAATGAGCCTCATCCACACAGTCCAGACCACATTCACTCAGCCGCTCTATCCTGGGTTTGGGTTTAATGATAATAACTCATCAGTGAAACTGTGTTGATGAATCAGAATAGACTGATGAGGGATTCTACCCATAATGCTTTGAGCTGCATGATGAATCAGTAACAGTGAGATGTTATAGAGTCTGTTCTTTTCTCTTGATGACATTAATACTGCAGCTGAACTTCTGTCAGTGAAATAACATGTCAGAATAAATGTGTGTAATAAATCCCCATATACAGGTGCATATAAAAAAAATTGAATATCGTGAAAAAGTTAATTTTTAAACTAATTTCAAAAAGTGAAACTTTCATATATTCTAGATTCATTACATGTAAAATAAAACATTACAAAATATTTTGATGATTAGAGCTAGCAGCTCATGAAAGTCAAAAATATTAGAATATTGAATAACTAATTCATTTTTAGTAATTTTAGTACAACTTAATTTTCAGATAGTTGCAAAGGCAATATTTATTTATTTATTTTAAAATGAATTTTCAATAGTTTTGGGTAATAATAGCAACACTGCCCAATATTGATTAAATAAAAAAATATACAGGTGCATTTTATAAAAATTAGAATATCGTGAAAAAGTTAACTTATTTCAAAAAGTGAAACTTTCATATATTCTAGATTCATTACATGTAAAATAAAACATTACAAAATATTTTGATGATTAGAGCTAGCAGCTCATGAAAGTCAAAAATATTAGAATATTTACATTTGAGTATCATTACATGACCATCCCTACAGTATAAATTCCATGTATCTCTTGTTCTTTGAAACCACAAAAATGGGGAAGACTTGCTGACTTGCAATGGTCCAGAAGACGATCATTGACACCCTCCACAAAGAGAGTAAGTCACAGAAGCTCATTATTTTACAGAGTGCTGTATCAAAGCATATTAAATGCAAAGTTGACCGGGATTAAGAAATTTGGTAGGAAAAGGTGCACAAGCAACAGGGATGAGTGCAAGCTTGAGAATTCTGTCAAGCAAAGCCGATTCAAACACTTGGGAGAGCTTCACAAGGAGTGGACTGAAGCTGGAGTCAGTGCATCACGAGTCACCACGCTCAGACGTCTTCAGGAAAACTTCTGAAACAGAAACAGCGTCAGAAGCATCTCACCTGGGCTACGGAGAAAAAGAACTGGACTGTTGCTCAGTACTTTAAAGTCCTCTTTTCAGATAAAAGTAAATTTGGCATTTAATTTGGAAATCAAGGTCTGGAGGAAGACTGGAGAGGCACAGAATCCAAGCTGCTTGAAGTCCAGTGTGAAGTTTCTGAAGTCAGTGATGATTTGGGTGCCGTGACGTCTGCTGGTGTTGGTCCTTTGTGTTTGATCAAGTCCAAAGTCAATGCAGCCGTCTACCAGGAAATTTTGGAGCACTTTATGCTTCCATCTGCTTACAAGCTTTATGGAGACGCTGATTTCCTTTTCCAGCAGGATTTTAGCACCTGTCCACAGAGCCAAACCACTTCCAGTGATATTACTGTGCTTGATTGGCCAGCCAGCATGCCTGACCTGAAGCCCATGTGGAACCTATGGGATATTTTCAAGAGAAAGATGAGAAACAGTGGATCCAACAATACAGACGAGCTGAAAGCTCAGTAGTGCCTCATAGATCACTTCCATGCCACACCTCACTGATGCTGGAGTTTGTGCTAAAGGAGCCCCGACCAAGTATTGAGTGCATAAATGAACATAATTTTAAACTTTTCTGTTTTGCAGATCCTTTTTTTGATCGATCTTAGGAAATATTCTAATATTTTGAGATGCTGGATTTTTGACTTTCATGAGCTGTAAGCACTAATCATCAAAATTAAAACAAGAAAACTTTTGAAATGTTTTACTGTACATGTAATGAATCTAGAATATATGAAATTTTCACTTTTTGAAACAAGTTACAGAAAAAACGAACTTTTTAAAGATTTTTTTGAGATGCGCAGACAGTAAGATCAGTGTGTGTGAGTCCTGCTGAGTGACCATGTGTTTCTGTGCTTTTCTCAACCTCTATTTGTCTTGAAATCGGCCATTTAGTTTTTACTCTAGTGGTACAATTTGTATTATTACAATCAAATGACTTTTTAATTTAAATGATCACACACAGTCAATAAATCATTTTCATTATTCACCTTATGTAGCTGCGTCCCTTTTCAGTGTGTTGTGTTCTTCTGTCTTCTGTCACCTGTATTTATATAGTGCTTTTTACAATATAGATTGTGTCAAAGCAGCTTTACAGTATTAAACAGGAAAATAGTGTGTCAATGCAAAAGGACAGTAGTTAACACTCAATTTTTTTTTTAAATCAGTTCATCATTGATTCAGACACGTTCCAATTTTCTCAATGTTTTCTGTAAAACTACACACAAAAATGCCCTCATTTTGCACAGGTTTGACCATGTTCAAATTCAGAAAACAAAAGTGCACAATATAATTAAAGGGATAGTTCACCCCAAAATGAAAATTCTGTCATTAATTACTCACCCTCGTGTCGTTCCAAACCCGTAAGACCTTCGTTCATCTTCAGAACACAAATTAAGATATTTTTGATGAAATCTGAGAGCTCTCTGACCCTCCATAGACAGCAAGGTCTACCACGATCAAAGCACAGAACATTTTATGAATCAGAATCAGAATCAGAATGAGCTTTATTGCCAGGTGTGTTTACACATACGAGGAATTTGTTTATGTGACAGTAGCTTCCGCAGTGCAACACAATGACAGCGACAGAACAAAAACACAGATAATAAAAGTATAACAATAATAAGTAAATAAAAACATAGAACAAGTAAATAGTGAATAACAATATACAAATTGACAATTGTATGTACAGGTATATTACAATAGACAGTTCTGTATGTACAGGTATAGTATGTGCAAATTCGAAGTGTAAACTAATGTATGTGTGTTAGATAAATAAGTGTATGAGTGAATAAATAATTCACGTTGCTAATACAAATGATGCATTAGGACTTGCGTTTACTGACCTAATAAACTCTTTTGGAGTCAAGCAAAACGTCACCGGGCCCACTCATCGTTTTAATCATACGCTAGATTTAATTATATCGCATGGAATTGATCTTACTGATATAGATATCATACCTCAAAGTGATGATGTTACTGACCATTTCCTTGTATCGTGCATGCTGCGTATTACTAATATTAACTATATGGCTCCGCGTTATCGTCCGGGCAGAACTATTGTTCCAGCCACCAAAGACAGATTCACAAATAACCTGCCTGATTTACCTCAACTGCTCTGTGTACCAATAAGTACACATGAACTAGACGAAATAACTAGCAACATGGGCACGATCTTCTCTAATACATTAGAAGCTGTTGCCCCCATCAAATTGAAAAAGGTTAGAGAAAAACGTACTGCGCCATGGTACAACAGTAATACCCACTCTCTCAAGAAAAAAACTCTAATGTAGATGATCAGGCATGCTTTATTTGACACAGATGCGCTCTCATTAGTGAGAATACTAAATTTTTCAGATAACTTTTTGATGAAGTCCACTAACTGAGCTCTCATTTTTTCCTTCAGTAGACATGAGCATATTACGACAAGCCTTGTCAGAATGAAGCATGTTTCCCAGGTTTACACCATTGAGTTGTTGCAGTTCTACCAGCCGTGGCTGGATTTTAACTGAGAGCTCGTTTTGGCAGATCATATACTGTACACATGCAATTCTCAGTTGCTTTTAAACTCTTCTCATTATGCTTTGTCCACAGCGCTGCACTGCTTTCCATTGCGGTCTCTTGTCTTCTCTGCAAAATTTCAATGCACTTCACATGGGACTGGCACTTCTGATGTTTATTTTTTTATGCCGTTAATGAATCCAGAATCAATGTGAAGCCTCTCTTTTGTATATGGCCCTAAATCTCTAATGTCAGAGCAAGCTGTACACTGAATTGACCCAGCAAGCCTCTATCGACCCTCTCTCCATTTTGCAACATAATAATTCTAGGGTGCCAATAATTGTGGCCAACATGCATTAGAGAAATACATTTATTTCATAATGTAAGTTTCCACCCACATTCAATTGTTTTACTTCAATGAATGGTTAGAATTTTGTAAAAAAAAAAAAAAAAAAGAGAGTCATATTTATCAAGAGTGCCAATATTAGTGCAGGGCACTGTATGGATGTCTGTAAGCCCCGGATATCTACTCACTCTATAACCAGCGCTGGTCATGACATTCGTGAACAGCACTAAACACACACTTTAGCCGTGCAACTGTAAATATATTATTATTTTACACTTTTCATTATTGGCTGTACAACAAATGAGTTCTGTTTTTCTACAGAAAGCTAAACGTCTGATGTTTTCTGGATGATTTGTTGGTAAAGGTAAAGGCTGAGAGAGCCGCATGATTTCTGTCCAAGAGCCCGGTGAGACTCACCGAACAGCGCCACCTGCAGACACAAATCAGCACAAACACAAACACCATGATGCTCTTTACAGAAGAAAGTCTTTCAGTGTGAAACAACACGCTCATATTTGACAGCTGTCTACCTGCTGCTGCTCTGTTGCTGAAAATAAATCATTAAATAACTGAATTCTGAAATGAAAATGGAAAGTATAAAAATAACAGCTAATTTAAAATATTAACTATAAACTATAATAGTATACAGTATGTTGAATACTAAAATAACCGCTGTGTTAGACACTTTCACAGTATTTGTCATTATATTTATTATAATTATTTATTTTTGATGGTTCTGGTGGCTAGAAAAATAATCTCTGTTTTACTGAAGTAACAATAAGTAACTTTAAAGTTATTGTTACAAATAAATTCAGTAACTACAGTTATTTAAAGATTTTGTGGATGTTATTGTTTTCTTAACGGTCATTTGCAGTTTGTTTTAATTATTGTTAATTATTAACCCACATATAAAAAGACAAAAGTTTACAACAGAAGCCTTTTTTTTTTTTTTGCCAAATTTTTTTTTTTGCATTTTTAATTGCATCTCTCAATTCTGACCTTTTCTCACAATTTCAAGTTTATGTCTGGCAATTGTGAGATTTTAACTCAGAGTTATGAAAAACTGAATTGTGGGAGGAAAAGTCACAATCATGAGATTAAATTTAGAATTGACAGAAAAAGAGTCAAAAAGTGTGAGATATGAACTCAAAATTGCAAACGAAAGTCAGAATTGTGCAATAAATTATTTATTTATTTATTTTAAGGTGTGGTGGAATCAAGCTTTGTTAGTTTGTCTCCTCATGGCCTTTTGATGTAGCCTATTCTTTATAGTTATCTCAGATGTTCCCAACATCATGCAGTGAATTAGAGAAGCACTAGAGAGCACCGTTGAGCAACATATGATCATCTTCTGTAATTCTGTCTCTTCTGAGTTTCTCAGACTGAGCTCACTGCTTGAGCGGCTAGATAGACTGACATTATACATGCTGAAGGTGTATTTCTACAGGAGAAGCTCATCTCTACACAAGCGTGTGTATCTGCTGAGCTATCTTTGAGCTCCAGCTAATCTGAGATGAGACCAAATATGATCTCACACATGCTCTGAGAGGAGAGAGAACCAGAGAGAGACAAAGACACACAGATTTATATCCCTAAACACTGATAACTCTCATGAATGGAGCGAGAGAGAGTGAACGTGTTCATGAACGAGCCTCAGGCTCTTCATTTACTCTCTTTGACTCATTTTTAACATCGCTGTAGTATCAGATCACCAATGAAAGCTCAGCCAGGTTTCCTCAGATTCTGACACAAACTCCTGCAACATCCTTTCAGCAGTTAAAGATGATGCTGAACAACTCTGTACAGATTCACACAGATCACGTCTCAGACTGTTCATTATCTCCTTACTGTAACCTTCTGAAGAAAACATGTAATTCATCATCTTAGAATCAAGCTTCCACACTGAAAAATATGTTGGTCATTATAAAGGGACTTCTTACAATTACCTTAATACGTGTATTTTATTTTTTTATATTAAAAATACATTTAAAATAAGATTATACTGGTTTACACACACACACACACAAATGTGTAGAAATAGTTTTCACCAAGATGTGAAATGTTAGCGAGTCGGACTTGTAACCCAAAGGTCCTGGATTCGAGTCTCGTTACCAGCAGGGATTGTAGGTTGGGGAGTGAATGACCAGCGCTCTCTTCCACCTTCAATACCACGACTGAGTTGAGACCCTCCCATTTACTCCCTCAATTCAAAATCATTCATTGGTTTGTAATTTAAAGGTGTTCTCAGTTCATCCGAATTATGCACAACACTGACATGAACAGAACAGACACTGTAAAGACCCACCATGCACTGCATTACACTGTGTGTGTGTGTGTGTGTGTGTGTGTGTGTGTGTGTGTGTGTGTGTGTGAGAGTGTGTGAGTGTGAGTGTGTGAGTGTGAGTGTGTGTGTGTGAGGAAGTCTCACAGACAAACCTGTATTACACACGTGACTCAAACACAGAACCAGGAAACAGGAATCACATGATTTCAGGGAAAGAGAAACTGAAGTGTAGTTGAGCTGTTGTGTGTTTGTGTCTCTGTATTCATGCAGTAAAATGGCAGAAGCCAGATTTTCTCAGGATGAGTTCTTGTGTGCAGTGTGTCTGGATCTCCGTGTGTGTGTGTGTGTGTGTGTGTGTGTGTGTGTGTGTGAGAGTGTGTGAGTGTGAGTGTGTGAGTGTGAGTGTGTGTGTGTGAGGAAGTCTCACAGACAAACCTGTATTACACACGTGACTCAAACACAGAACCAGGAAACAGGAATCACATGATTTCAGGGAAAGAGAACAGAGATCTAGAAGAACAGGATCATAGTGGACTTGAGCATATCCTGCTGTGACAGAGACTCACAGAGAAACATTTCATGAGTGTCTTATTATATAATCATCAGTCAGACTCTCATCTGATCATCTTCTTCTGAAAGAGACGCCGCTTACAAATTGCTTTCAGCTCTGGAAATCTCTTAGGAATAATTTCTTTCAGCTCTTTCTTCTGGAAGATATATTTAGCTGTCAAACACTTCACTAACATTTCAGCTTTTTACTTCATTTTTCCTTCTGATTTATTACGTCTTGGTGAAATCAGTGAACTCGATAATATAGATTCTGAGTAATGTTCATCAAAATTGCAACAGGTGATCCTCAAACCTGATAAAATATATTTTTATTTGCCTGTAACACATTGATGAATTTGACCATGAAGACCCCAAACACGAAGTAAGGCTGTATATTAGCAATGCTACAACGTATTGAAACCACTGCTTACAAATGGCTTTCAGCTCTGGAAATCTCTTAGGAATCATTTCTCTGAGCTCTTTCTTCTGAAAGATATATTTAGCTGTCAAACACCACTAGCGCCACCAACAGTTCATAACTTCACTAACATTTCAGCTTTTACCTAATTTTTCCTTCTGATTTATTACGTCATGGTGAAATCAGTGGAACTCGATAATATAGATTCTGAGTAATGTTCATCAAAATTGGATCAGGTGATCCTCAAACATGATAAAATATATTTTTATTTGTCTGTAACACATTGATGAATTTGACCATGAAGACCCCAAACACGAAGTAAGGCTGTATATTAGCAATGCTACAACGTATTGAAACCAATTCAGACCAGAGCGTCTCTTAAGGGTCCTTGTGAAGTTTCAGTATCTCTAACCACTCTAAAGTTATAAATAATTCTAATAAATCTAATTAGATGAACATTTTTGTTCTTAGCAGATGTTTCATCATCCAAACTATTTCCTAGAAAGTTCACAGAGAGTGTAAGTGTCAAATACTAGAATCTGTAGCTCTAATGTGATATAATGAATATGAGAAGAATGAAGCTGATGCTGTGAAAGTGCTGGATTGAGGTGAGTTACTAAAGATCAGTCGAGTCAACAAGAGCCGCACAAATCTGATGTTGGTGCAGGTTA
>NW_015505791.1:520894-528897 GCF_001515645.1 Sinocyclocheilus grahami
ATCTGCTCTCAGAAACCAGTCCATCATCATCTCATATCATGGAGAACATCATATTAGAAATGTCTTAGGAATGGATGCAGGATCATGAGAATCACACTGTTCATGTCTGTTGATTTCCACAGTCACATTCACCAACATTGTTCCCAGAACCAGGAACGACTTCCTACAATGTAAGTCAATAAGAAAACAAGCAGAAAACTCACTGAGTGTGTTCATGTTCTTCCTGTAGAAGCTGAAAGAAGAGTTTTATGATTGATGATGTAAATGATGATTTGCACAGATATCTGGTCATCTGTACTGAGACACTGATGATACACTGAACATGAAGAGTTCAGCTACATGAAAAGATCAAACAGATTCATAATTCCTGATTCTGATGTGTTTTATCTCCATCAGATTCCCATCAGCTCACTCTGGATCTGAACACAGTGAATAAACGCCTCCGTCTGTCTGAGAGCAACAGAGTGATTACTAACACTGGCACAGATCACCAGTATCCTGATCATCCAGACAGATTTAATGAGAATTATCAGGTGTTGTGTAGAGAGAGTGTGTGTGGACGCTGTTACTGGGAGATTGAGTGGAGTGGAGATACAGGTGTGTGTATATCAGTGTCATATAAGAGCATCAGCAGGAAGAGTTGGCTTAATTCCTGTGGGTTTGGAAATAACAATCAGTCCTGGAGTTTGTATTGCTTTCCCTCCAGATACTCATTCATACACAATAACACATGGACTGATCTCTCTGTGAAGCACATCATCAGCAGTAGAATAGGAGTGTTTGTGGATCACAGTGCAGGAACTCTGTCCTTCTACAGCGTCTCTGACACAATGAGCCTCATCCACACAGTCCAGACCACATTCACTCAGCCGCTCTATCCTGGGTTTTGGGTTAATAATGAATCATCAGTGAAACTGTGTTGATGAATCAGAATAGATTGACGAGAGATTCTACCCATAATGCTTTGAGCTGCATGATAAATCAGTAACAGTGAGATGTTATAGAGTCTCTTCTTTTCTCTTGATGACATTAATACTGCAGCTGAACTTCTGTCAGTGAAATAACATGTCAGGATAAATGTGTAATAAATCCTCATATAGACAGTAAGATCAGTGATCCTGCTGAGTGACCATGTGTTTCTGTACTTTCCTCTATTTGTGTTCATTGAAATCAATCATTTAATTTTTATTGTAGTGTCACAATTTGTATTATTACTATCAAAATTACCTTTAATTTCAAATGATCACACAGTCAATAAATAATTTTCATTATTCACCTTATGGAGCTCCGGCCTTTTTTAGCATTTTGTGTTCTTCTGTCTTCCGGCGTCACGAGCCGCTGTTTATACTCTCATACATTTAGCTGTTAACCTCAGAATACATTTTTTATCTTTAGGATACAACTAGTTAGTAATTTGTATTTCAGTTTTTCTCGATTGCTAACACTATAAGTATTAGTTATATAATCCCACCCACTTTGAAGCGGTACTAAACTGCAGTGGAAGCAGTGGTAAAGCACCATAAATGATGATTCTTCATTAAAGACAAATGCCATGCGACAAAACAATAAAACTAATCTGGAGAAGAGCTCTCCAAAAAGAGCCTTGCCCAAACTTCTCTCCTTACTCATTTATGTTCCCCTTTCTCCCCTCTCCCCCACCAGGCTTCGCTGAATGTTCACTAAAAATATCTACATAAGAAGTATTTCGTGAATCTTTTGTTTTTCCCTTCATGTTTAGTATCATTGTAAAGGTCTCTGTGCAGTTTGTAAAATGGTCTCAATTTCACAGCAGTCACTTAAATTATGAGATAGATCGGAAACTTTTTTAAGAATTATGTTCTGCTTCTGAGGGGTGTGACTTCTGGATTGGATCTATAAGGGACGTGGCATTATAGTAATTTGGGATTCTGTAACCAGAAAACTCCCACACAGTGCGAGTTAGTCTCTGGAGCTCTGCACTAGAAATCTCACCTCTCACATACTGTTGTGTGTCTCTCTGCTGTCAGGTATACATTTAATTTTATTTTCAAATGCGCTCAAAGAACACACATTCTAGTTGTTTGTGCTACTACATGTGCACATAGACTAGTCATGATTATTCTTTAGAATACATGATTACTGTGCTGTAAATGTTGGTTTGTAGATGCTATGAATTTTAGACCACATGCCTTGTGTGAAATTGGAATAACTGTAACACTGGAATGGTCCAGTAATTTCAAGCTACATGTGTGACTATGTTGAAAACCTTTTTGACTGCTGTAAATTTTTGACAATATAGACATTAGTTATGTGGTGACTGCATTCATTTTAGGGGTGTAACGATTCATCGATATGGATCGATACAATGTCTGACGATACGATGCATCGATGCCACGCGTAAAATATTGATATTTGTAGTATTAATAGGCACCTTTATTTTGGCACTGTCCACATTTTCAAATAATGTCCATCTAAGCATTACCGCCAACGCGTGCATTCACCATGTGAATACTAAATTGAGCTCTCTTCAGCTTTTTTGTGCATGGATGAATAAATACAGACAAAATACTTCAAAATGCGCGTTTTGGCGAATATCCTAGTAAACACAGTCGGTTAGGCATGTGTATCAGTATATTCAATCCGTGCTTTCCTTCTTAAAATGAAAGCAAACGAATAATAAATCGAATGCTGTCAAAGAAAAATACAAGTGCTCACTGCTCCTGGCTAAATAACCTTTGTAACATCAAAAATGATTAATCTATATTTAATTTATACATTGAAGACTATGCACTTATTTTACATTTGATTGTTACATTTCTGTAGCGTACCTGAAAATTGATTTTAGACTGAGCTGAAAAACCTGAAAAGCTTTGCACACAGTATTTTGTATTTATTTTCTGCTATTGCTTGTAATTTGGTTATGTGTAGAAAATATTTTTAGCACTGAGCCCATAGTAGCAGCCAGAATTGTTTTTCCAATGGTTGATTTTCTTTATTATTATTATTAAAAAAAAGAAAAAAGTGTAGGCCTATTTTTTTTTGTTGTGAATGTCCCAAATGAGGTACAGGATGTGAAAATTTCAGATAAATGTTGATGTTATATATTTTGGTTGCATTTGTGAGTTAATACAAATGTAGATGGTGGTTTAAAATAGGTATATAATATCATTATATCGATCGATTTACTGTATCGAATCGAATCGTAATCGTATCATAGCATTTTTTTAGGTATCGGCCAATATCGTATCGCTGGATATGAGAACCGATATCGTATCGTATCATGACGAACCATCCGATTTACACCCCTAATTCATTTCAGATGTATAATAACTGTTTTCCCCAAAGACTTAAGTTATAGTAGCTGAAAAGTATTTAAAGTGAAACAGATGTATTGTTATAGATCAGGGGTGCATCCTGTTCCTGGAGATCTACCTTCCTACAGAGTTCAGTTCCAACCCTGATTAAACAAACCTGTCTGTAATTATCAAGTGCTCCTTCAGATCCTAATTAGTTGATTCAGTTGTGTTTGATCAAGACCAGGTTGGGCACCCCTGTTGTAGATTAATGTTGTGGGCTAAGTGAGGGCTGCCCATGCAGGGCCAGCACTAAGGGGCCAACATTTTGCCAGTGAGCAAAATCTCAGAGGCCCTGCACTGGCAGCCCGCTGGGGGCCCTTCGGCTAACCCTAAGTGGGCCCGTAAAGGGCCGGTGCAGGCTTGTTTACAGGAGAGGCTGGTGTTACCTCAAATCTGTGTCCAGGATAGAGCAAACTGAAGGCTCATGGATGAATGGAGCAGTAGGCACATCATCTGTGATCTTTTGATTTCTGTCTATCATCGACTTAGCAAGTTGTATTAAAGTGACCTAATAAATTACACTTTTTGATCTGAGCAAGCAGTAGGCAGCTGGTTGAAAGGTAAAGGTTAACCTTGCACTCTCTGACTAAGTTCGGACTGGCGACTTTGTGATTGTGAGATCTACACTGGCCGTGCGAGACTCAAATGCAGCATCAGATCCCTGATGAGATATCTAAATGGATACATAATCGATATTTGTGATCAGTTTTTAATTACAAATACAGTCTAAATTGAATAATCACTTGACAATTAGAGTCTGAATAAACACGGAGCTAGACTAAAATTGAAACTAAATCCTGATAAATTAAAGTGAACTTTGCAGCAGCACAAGTAAAAGACCTACAAGCATTATACCTTCTCCCATGACAATGGATTCTGTCGTTGGTGCAATTGGGTGGTCCTTATACTTGCTTTAGTAATACATGTCAACTAATTCCCTTTCGAGTAATAGTAGACTGTCTGCTAAATATCTGCTAACACTTTATTTTGATGATTCCCCAACTCACATTCTACTGACTATAGGTAACTTTGCAAGTATCTGTCAAATTATTCTACTAACGCTAACCTAACAGTATACTAATACTCAGCTTATACTCTAATGAGAGTTAGCTGACATGTAGGTGCAACATTAGCGAATGTCTAAAATGAACCATCAGAAAAGTGTAACCATAATATTTATTAGGAATGTACTAAGGCAGATTTAATTAAGAATTAAGCAGATATCTTGAAGTGCAAGTGACATGAACATGAGCACAAAATACACTTTATTCATAGCCCATACTCTTACATCTATACTCAATGCTTGCAGAGTCTGCATTCCCGCGGCTCTTAAATTCCCGAATAAAACGCGGTAGCGGTCGGTATAACTCTGGTGTAATTTGAACGGGAGCAGGCGGTATCCCGTTCCCGACGTCCATTTAGAACAGCATATCTGCGCTTTATTCTGACCACCGGTACAGCTTGCACTCAGGACTGTAATGCAAGCGCTGCATGCTTTAAACTTCATGCGTTTTATTTGCGTGGTCTGTGTGCAGCATGTGCATAATGCTCCGAGCAGGCTGTACCTGTGGTAAATATACGGCCCTCAGACAGAACAGGCAGGTTGTCGATGAGTGACAGAGCAGAATAAGGATGGAGTAAATTGTGGATGCGCTGTCCTTGAAGGACGTTCGACTCGGTTTTGTTTATATTTTGCTTAGCCTATCATTTTAAATGAAAGATGTCATATTTATTTTTCTCTGCGACACTTTTCCTACTGTGTTAACAGAAAAATGTCATTTGACATTGTTTTCTCTCTGCGACACTTTTTCCCTATTGTGTTGTCAATGTTAAACGAATTGTATCCTGACAAGACGAATAAAAATAAGAAATAAAAAAATTTTGTACAACATTTTTATTTTCTCTGACACTTTTTTTACTACTGTGTTGCATAAAATATTAAACAAATTTTGTGTCTTAAGATAATTCATATAAATTCAAGTCAAAGTCAATAAATTCAAGACTTTTGACAAGACGAATAAAAATAAGAAATAAAAAAATTTTGTACAACATTTTTATTTTCTCTGACACTTTTTTTACTACTGTGTTGCATAAAATATTAAACAAATTTTGTGTCTTAAGATAATTCATATAAATTCAAGTCAAAGTCAATAAATTCAAGACTTTTGACAAGACGAATAAAAATAAGAAATAAAAAAATTTTGTACAACATTTTTATTTTCTCTGACACTTTTTTTACTACTGTGTTGCATAAAATATTAAACAAATTTTGTGTCTTAAGATAATTCATATAAATTCAAGTCAAAGTCAATAAATTCAAGACTTTTGACAAGACGAATAAAATAAAATTTTGTGCAGACTACACTTTTATTTGTCAGCCTATCTCTCTTTCTTTCAGTAGTGGAAATTTAAATTTGAGATTCTGGAAACGAGATCTAAATTTAGCGGGAACAGTCGATGGTCTGTGTGCAGCATGTGCATAATGCTCCGAGCAGGCTGTACCTGTGGTAAATATACGGCCCTCAGACAGAACAGGCAGGTTGTCGATGAGTGACAGAGCAGAATAAGGATGGAGTAAATTGTGGATGCGCTGTCCTTGAAGGACGTTCGACTCGGTTTTGTTTATATTTTGCTTAGCCTATCATTTTAAATGAAAGATGTCATATTTATTTTTCTCTGCGACACTTTTCCTACTGTGTTAACAGAAAAATGTCATTTGACATTGTTTTCTCTCTGCGACACTTTTTCCCTATTGTGTTGTCAATGTTAAACGAATTGTATCCTGACAAGACGAATAAAAATAAGAAATAAAAAAATTTTGTACAACATTTTTATTTTCTCTGACACTTTTTTTACTACTGTGTTGCATAAAATATTAAACAAATTTTGTGTCTTAAGATAATTCATATAAATTCAAGTCAAAGTCAATAAATTCAAGACTTTTGACAAGACGAATAAAATAAAATTTTGTGCAGACTACACTTTTATTTGTCAGCCTATCTCTCTTTCTTTCAGTAGTGGAAATTTAAATTTGAGATTCTGGAAACGAGATCTAAATTTAGCGGGAACAGTCGAGTCGGGAAGAAAATTATTCTAAGCAGACAGCGGGTGAACAAAGAGTGAATAGATAGCGGGAGCGGGTGGGTGCGGAATATAACCTTGTGGGAGCGGGACTAAAAAAACAGTCCTGCGCAGACATCTACCTTGTAGAACTTCTCCACCAGCCTTGGTTGCCTCTTGAGAGTCTGATAGAGAACCCAGCATTCTTGCCTCGACACTGCATCTTTGAGATCGGCTGCCACATTGTTCCAATAGCCTTCTTGTTCAGCATCTGACTTCTCTGTTTAGTTCCTGATAACACTCAAAGTTAACGTGTTTCATCTGTTTCCGCTCTTGAACTGGGTCCAGGAACTCATTTAATATTCATGGTTGGGTTCAGCTTCAGACAGGCGGGCAAAGTTTCGTGGTAATTTGTGTTGCGTTGAAGTCGCCTTCCAAGATGTTTAATTCAGTCTGAGGGATGGAATCTAACGTGCGTTGTACACAGTGTGCATCTGCATCTTGATGGTGCTGTCGATATTTCGATATTGGCTGGAAGGCAAAAACGCTCTTGGTCAACTGGCTGTTTTTCACTAAGCCGACCCCAGCTTCCCGCTTCTCTCCACCGGAGTAGAACCGCATTGACGTGTCTTTGGTTGTTGGGTCTTGAACGGTTTGATCTTCACTTTCGATGAGTTGTGGTTCGGACAGGGTGGCGATTGAGATCTTGTTTGCCAACAGTTCCTTGACTTTAGCTTCTTTCTTGCCCATGTAGTGACTGGTCAAATAGCTTAAAAACATACTAAACTGATTTTTTTTTCTTTTAAAATCTAAAAATGCACAAAGTTTGTGTTGGGGTAGGGTTAAGGCGACAGGAGATAAAAAACACAGTTTGTACAGTACATTATAAAAACCATTACGCCTATGGAGAATCCCCATAAACCACATATACATGTGTGTGTGTGTGTGACTCTAGAGGAGCAGGAATGAGGAACCTGCTTTACAGACTTGCAGACACACCTGTTTTACACACGTGCCTCAAACACAGAACCAGGAAACTATATCAACTCATGAGTTCAGGGAAAGAGAAACTGAAGTGTAGTTGAGCTGTTGTGTGTTTGTGTCTCTGTATTCATGCAGTAAAATGGCAGAAGCCAGAGTTTATCAGGATGAGTTCTTGTGTGCAGTGTGTCTGGATCTCCTGAAGGATCCAGTGGCCATTCCCTGTGGACACAGTTACTGTAAGATCTGTATTACAGGCTGCTGGGATCAGGAGGATCAGATGAGAGTCTACAGCTGCCCTCAGTGCAGACAGACCTTCAGTCCAAGACCTGCTTTAGCTACAAACACCATGCTGGCTGAAGTGGTGGAGAAACTGAAGAAGACCAAACTCTCTGCTGACTGTGACGCTGGAGCTGGAGATGTGCAGTGTGACGTCTGTACTGGAAGAAAATACAAAGCCGTCAAGTCCTGTCTGATGTGTCTGAACTCTTACTGTCAGAATCACCTCGAACAACATGAGAGTTGGTTTAAAGGAAAGAGACACAATCTGACTGAAGCCACTGGACGACTGCAGGAGATGATCTGCCAGAAACACAAGAAGATCCTTGAGGTTTTCTGTCGCACTGA
>NW_015505791.1:528990-536895 GCF_001515645.1 Sinocyclocheilus grahami
AATCAGTAACAGTGAGATGTTATAGAGTCTCTTCTTTTCTCTTGATGACATTAATACTGCAGCTGAACTTCTGTCAGTGAAATAACATGTCAGGATAAATGTGTAATAAATCCTCATATAGACAGTAAGAGTCCTGCTGGGTGAGCATGTGTTTCTGTGCTTTTCTCTGTCTGTTGATTGAAATGAGCCTTTTAGTTTTTATTGTAGTATCATAATTTGTATTATTACCATCAAAATGACTTTTTTTTTTTTTTCAAATGATCACACAGAGTCCATAATTAATTCTCATTATGAAGCTCCAGCACTTTTCAGTGTTTTGTGTTCTTCTATCTTCCGGCATCACGAACCGCTGTTTTTATTGTCAAACATCTAGCTTATCCTCAGAATTCATTTTTATTTTTAGGTTACAGCTTGTTAATTATTTTTTTTACAGTTTTTCTCGATTGTTAACACACTTTAACTGATTAATTTGGACCAATTTCTCAAACATTCATTCAGTTCTCGAAACAAAGACACATTTCTCAAAACTTTTAACACATTTCACCTGTTTTCACACATGATCCAATTTGCTCAATATTTTCTGCAAATCTCTACACTAGAGTCTTGTTCAGACGGTCAGTATAAATATGATTAGGAATGTGTGTTTCCGATTGGACTGTCCACACTGTGCATAGTAAGTGTTCTGATCCGATTTGTGTGTCCCGTGGCACTCTTTCATTTTGCTGACAATCAGAGACTGTTTTAAAATGACCGTGTGTAAAAATATCATCCCTGTGTAACTCTAGAGATTGTGTGGTTTCTGGTTCTCTGTGCTGCTTTACTCTCTTCAGATGAGTATTTCTGATCTAATGGCATCTTCAGCTGACAGTTTTCATATGATGCTGCTGAGACCGAATATTATATTAAACACAAACTTTTGTGAATGTGTTTACTGTGAGGCTCACACATCTTCACATTGTGTTTTAAGACTGTTGTGATTGTTTAAAGTCGGCATGACATTTTCTGGAATGATTCTTTTATTTTCATTTATTTTAATTTTTACAACTGACTTTGCAGACAAATAACTTAATTTTTCAGAGTGAATATGTGAGTGTAACTCATCAAGAGAGGCTGATTGTTACATTTTACATTATATTTATGCATTTGGCAGACACTTTTATCCAAAGCGACTTATTGTCTTCAGCATTGCTAGTGCCTTGTTTGAGCTACAGGAACACATGCCTATTGTTTCCTCTGATGGAGGTGTGTTTGAGGTGAGAAAGCAGCTGTGTGTGTGAGTGTGTGTGTTTTGTGAGTCAGAGTGTTTAATGGTCACCTGGTTAAGCAGCTGAGAGCCTCTATTTGTGTCTCATTATTTTACGGTAAACGCGGCTCTTTTCTGCCACTGGTCACCATTGCTAACGGTGAGTCACACACACACACACACACACACACACTTAGAGCTCAACAGGTGAGACAGTAACACCTGGAGAGACGAAAGAGAGATGAAAGAGAGATAAATAAGTGCACTAAAAGAGACAGAGATTTGCTTGTTTTCTTCAGTTCTTTATGGTTTTGTTTAAAGGGGTTCAGAGAAAATCCACTCATCTTTCACAAATCCTCATTCCAAAGGGTTTAATACTTGCGCAATAGAAGAATAGCATTCTGTAAGCCTACCTTTAAAACAAAATACATTTGCGTAATCTTTATTATATTTTTAGGTATTTATTGTATTTTTCAGGAGTCTTCGGGTAATTTCTCCCGCTTCCCTCTCACGCCGCACAAACTCGAAGCACCGTATGCTTTTATCTGCTACGACAAATGCAACAGAAGAAAGGGGTCAGAAGAAATGGGACCCTGTAATCTGCCTAAATCTGTACCTGTGGGATAGCGGATGGGAAGAAAAATGTATCGGGAACGTAAACAAAACATTAAAGTTGCTGGCAGGAGCAGGAATAAATATAACTTTTTTTAATAGGAGCGGAACTGAATCTTGCATGAACGGGACTGAATTTGTTTATTTATTTAAAGGACAACACACATTAATCAACATTTCTGTAAATGTGCCAGTGTTAGCCAGCCAGCTAATTTTCAGCTGCAGTCCTTTGGCAGAATGTTTCAGAACCCTTTAAAATATCAAGAAGAATAAACAAAAAACAACAAGACATCAGTACACTAACACACTAACACAGTGGCGGGCCGTGCATTTTACACCTAGGCCTTCAGTGGCGTCTAACATGAATTAATCCATCTCTTCATACCATCATAATGATGCCACGGCTATAGAAACCATAAATATTGCACAGTAATGCAGTATAACAGGGCACATAACAGACAGGTATCTTATGTAGCAAGAATGAATGCCATTACTAAAGAAAGAAACCCAATTAACAATTGCGCAACACATCATCTGTAGCTGAAGCATTAACCTAACAAAATGACACAAATGCAGACCCTCCGACGTTCTTACAGACACTTATTCACCCAAACGCATTTATACCTTACAGATAGCATTGGTATAAAACAAATAAGGTGATTACATGTGTTTTAAAGTTGACCTAACAATTGAATGATCTCTTACTGCTTTATTTGGTCTTCACGAGTCTCCCCGCCGGTCTGCCAGCGCGCTGCGGGAGGAAAATACTGCTTAGCACAGCTTTACTAGGAAAGTGAGCAAGTAACATTAAAATAATTCATACAAGACGATGAAGAAAAGTGTATAGATGTGTTTTAACGTACCTCTGTGACTCTCATCTCCCCGCTGGTCTGCCTCTGCCAGCGGCGCTGCGGCCGGAGGAAAAGGCCGGGGGTGTACCGAATTCTGCACCCCTGCCAGATTATGCACCCCTTCGTTGAAGTCGCTACCTGATTGCCTAATCCCAACCCCACCCCTACTCCTAAACTGACCAATACTAGGGATTGCATAATCTGGCAGGGTGCAAATTTCAGTACTACACCGGTTAATACAGCTCCACTCGGGAAACTGAGATATTCTTACGGAAACTTAAACCTGGCTTTATATCGCGCAAATAACATCAGCATACAATGCATCAAGCGATAAAAGAGTCAAAAATGAAAATAAACCTACCATACTCTAGCGGTTTTTCATCTTCACGAGTCTTTCACAGAGCCGCTGCCGAGGAGGTGTGTGCTTGTTTTTCAGTCATTAGGAATACTGTTTTTAGATTTGCTAAATATAGTAGGCAAATATTTCTTCAAAATGCACTGAAAATCTAAAACTGAGGAACAGTAATAAAAGTTTTACTAAGTTTTAATAAAATGATTTACAGTGATGCTGTTTGCTAGCTAGTACGCTGACCATCCAATCAAAGGAGGAGAAAATGCTGACGTTATCGTTAGCCAGCTAGATGGCCCTGGTGCTGCCAACTCGAAATCTGATTGGTTAAAGCAACAGTTTCATTGCCATTGATTTAAGCTAACAGACGCCTGCGCTGTGGATTATGAAAGATTTCTTTGACCCTGGCAACACGATTGCTGAAATATGATTGGATAAAAGCTCTAATATAAACATACACTGCTGGAAGCAGTGCAACCAAGAGAAAAGCTATGAACTGAAGAGAATAGACTATTGGAAATAATTTAATACACATTCATGGAAAAATATATTAAAACTAAATCAGTGATTCTGATCGTGTTTAGGCCAGCAGCGAAGGCTTTGCTGGCCCTGACGGCCCACCACTGCACTAATAACATGTTATCCATGTTATCCATGTGTTTCGTGCTGTTTTATGTTTGGTAATTGAAAGAGTTTCTGGTAAGTCGGCTAGTATTGTGGTTACCACTGGCTGAAGAGTACTGCGCAAATGCCAAGAAATCTTACAGAATCTTAAGAAATATGAATAAGAGATATAAGTTAATGTGAAGTTAATTTGAAATAAATTAGATAAAATATTATTATTAGTTCGAACAACTTAATCTTTTTGAGTAATCAACTTAGAGTTTGGGTGTAAATGTTCCAAATTAATTTCCTGTAACTGGAGTGGGTTGTCAATATATATATATATAAATACTGTGCAAAAGTCTTAGAACACTAGTATCTTCAGCAGCTAAAAAAATGGTTTGTTCTGTTTCTTCATGTCACTCCAGACAGACTGATGATGATCAGGTCAGATCTCTGTGTGGAGCGCTGGCTGCTGTCAGACAAAAATCTCACTGCATTATTACAATTAATGGCAAAATGAATGTTTGGACATGTAAACTGATATTCCCTACTGACACACTTTTGCACAGTACTGTGTATATATATATATATATATACAGTAGACCATGCAACATTTGTTCTTATGCTCTCTTAAGACCTGTTCCATCAGCCGTTGGAATGATGCTGCTGCGTTTTTGAGGCCAAACGGAAGACATAAGAATTCATATAGCCCTGAAGCAGTAATGAAAGCCGTCTTTTGTACACTTGCAGCATCCATTTCGACTTGCCAGTATCCGCTCTTTAAGTCCAAGGTGCTAAACACTTTGGCTCCTTGGAGAGAATCCAGAATGTCCGTGATTTGAGGCATCGGGTATGCGTCGAGGTGAGTCTTTGCATTCAGACCACGGTAATCAATGCATAACCTAGATCCTCCATCTTTTTTGTCTACGACTACCACAGGTGAGGCCCACGGAGAAGTAGAAGGTTTGATGATTTTTAATTGCAGCAACTCCTTAATTTGCTCTTCAATAAAATCATTCTTAAATTTCGAAACTCTGTACGGTCTCTTTCTTAAAGGAAGCTCATCAATCGTCTTAATCTCGTGCTTGATCAGACTTGTACGTCCTAGATTCGTGGTACATACTGAAGGCCAATCATACAAGAGAGCTTTCAATTGACTCTTTACCTGGACTGCAGCATGAGAGTTTCCCACGACTCGGTCGATTAGCTTCGACTTCTCCTCCTCGTGCACCAACTCGACTTCTCCTTGTGCAGCATAAAATCGTACAGCAGGGTGCTCGTGCATTTTATTAAAACACATGGGGTGACTATGGTTAGTATCAGGCAGAGATATATGTGAAACATTCAAATCGATGGTGATCTTGGCTTCTTTAAGGAAATTCAATCCCAAAATGATAGGAACTGCCAAATCCTCATCCTTCATCACATAGAATGTGACCTCATACTTCGCTCCATACATCTCACATTCCCAAAGTACCTTACCCTGAGCTTTTTGACTCTGGCCATTAGCAAGCATAAACGTCTGAGCGCTTCTGGTCAAATGCTCATCCTTCCTCTTTAGTCTCTGCCAAACTTTCTGCTGCATCAAAGAAAAAGTGCTTCCAGTATCAATCACAGCATTGAAAAATGAGTGATTTAAAACAATGGGTGCTTGCAGTACATTGCTCTACTGAGAGTTGGAAGTGAAATCAAAAAGCATCAGGCGATTAGGCTGACTTTTCCCACCAGAAGAATTCTTCTTCTGTTCCTCACCTTTCTCTTGACTCCATCTTCTCTTACTCTCAGTCCAGTCCTTCTCTATTTGGGTGCCGAGATGAACCAGCTCATCAATAGTTTTCACCGTTCCCCTCAACAGTGAAGCCAACCGCGGATTGCAGTTTCTTAACGTTGCCTGCACTAATTCAGCTTCAGACAACAAAGGGTTAATCTTTAGTGACATCGCTCTATAGTTAAAAGCAAAGTCTCTCACACATTCATTGACCCTCTGTCGATAACTTGCTAACTTCTGTGCAGCTACTTCCTTGTGGTCTTCATTCAAAAAGGAGAATAAGAATTTATCTTTGAATGAATCCCAATCGCTAATATACTGTTTCTCTGCTCTCCACCAGCTCTTAGCGGTTCCTTTAAGACTCACAGATAACGCCGCCAACAACTCTTCGTGGAGCAGAGGTCTCAATTCCTTATACTCTTCAAAGCGATCGATAAATTCAATGGGATCTTCTGAATTCAAATTACTAAAGGTAGGTAAATCCATTTTAACAGAAGGCAGATGAGATGCTGAAGAAAGATATGTTACTTGCCTCATAGTGTCTTGTGGAATTGAAGTGATCCTAGAGGGTGTTTGAGATATTTTGTGAGAAGTATCCGTGCTGGAATGAACAGGAGTTGACATGACTGGTTGGATAGCCTTGAACTGTTGCTCCAGCTGTTTATCGCGCCATTTCAAACAATCCACAATGCTCTTACTTAGTTCATCCACTTTGGCATAGCATTGTTGGTGAACCCGATCTATTTCTCTCTGCAGCCGATAATTCATTCTGTCTTCATATGCTCTTAATTTTGTGCTCACTGTCTCGGAGGTAACGAAGTCGTTAATTCTGTGCTCAATATCAACAAGGTGCTCTTCAATACTACACATTCGCTGTCTCGCTGTCGGTAACTCATCTTCTTGAAAATCAAGAGGCGGAGGAGGTAAGGGTAAGTCATCAGGTTTGCCAACTTGCTCAACTCTCTGATCTGGGGACCCATCTCTATCTTCTCTTTCTTCCTCTGAATCTAAGTACAACTCACTAAAAGTATCTATCAGATTTGTTACAGGATCTCTGTGATGAACGAATGCCTCATCGTAATACTCAGCGACGTGCTCTCTTTCTTCCATAGCAGTTGATTGTTAGGGATATTTGTTTGTGAAAGGTTTTCAGTACCGTCAAAATTAAATTTTAAATATAGGGGACTCCGCAAAAGCTCAAGCCAAGTCCCTGTTCGGGCGCCATTCTGCAACACCTCCCTTTTTTTTAGATGTTACTCTGAGGGGGTTCAACAAAAATTCGACGGTACTGAAAGATAAAACCACTTCTCCAAACAAATATTCATTTTTTCCCTATTTTATTTCCCCAAGTGCACATATATATTTGCCCCAAAATAAACACTATAAAGAAAACAAGCAGTCTTTGCCTCTGTGTGAATCAGTCAATGAAATAAATGAAACTTAACGTGAAAAGTTCGGACTTTCGCTGAGCTGAATTGATGATGATGATGATGATGCTGATGCTGATAAGTTATTTGAGAGCGATGCAATGATATAATCCGAAATAGTGAAAATAGCCAATGGCGTTTGGTGACTTGTTGGCCTTACTCTGCGTTGACTAAGGCCACGCAATACCCAGATCCACCCCTCTCGCTTCCTGGAGACGTACAGTGAATCCAAACGGTGGTCATATAACTAACACAGTAAAACAACAAGAATAGTATGGTCCAATAATGATATATAAGATGAAAAGTCCTTTCTACAAAAGAAAGCAAACAACTACCATCAGTCATTATCCATTATAAATGCACAAAGTCATTAGTACAGTCAGTCAATACTCACGTTTGAGCGTAAACTCTACTAATTCTCAAACCAGGACTTAAAATTAGTAGTCAGGTAGCGTTAGTTCAACCATGCGGTTTCCCTCTACCAAACGAACTGACATGCTCGTCGTGACCAGGCTTATATCCGCCAACCACTATGCACTAGGGCCCTCAAGCTGCTCCTAGTGGTATTACACTTGTACCAGATCCCTCTTTTTAGGCACTAGCCAGTGAAAATTACAATAATATAAAGCAGGTAACTTTAAACCGTTACAACCTGAAGGACTCCAAGATGGTGAGAAATAAGATTCTCTGGTCTGATGAGACCAAGATAGAACTTTTTGGCCTTAAATCTAAGCGGTATGTGTGGAGAAAACCAGGCACTGCTCATCACCTGTCCAATACAGTCCCAACAGTGAAGCATGGTGGTGGCAGCATCATGCTGTGGGGGTGTTTTTCAGCTGCAGGGACAGGACGACTGGTTGCAATCGAGGGAAAGATGAATGCGGCCAAGTACAGGGATATCCTGGACGAAAACCTTCTCCATAGTGCTCAGGACCTCAGACTGGGCCGAAGGTTTACTTTCCAACAAGACAATGACCCTAAACACACAGCTAAAATAACGAAGGAGTGGCTTCACAACAACTCTGTGACTGTTCTTGAATGGCCCAGCC
>NW_015505791.1:539452-556803 GCF_001515645.1 Sinocyclocheilus grahami
CCAGCACATGATCAGTGGAGCAGTGTCGTGTGTAAATAAGGTCCAATTGGTTGCCTGATTTGTGAGCCGTAGTTAATACTTGCTTGAGATCAAAAGAAGCAAGCAGAGTGTGGAAGTCTGCAGCCTGAGGTTTATCTAGGTGGATGTTGAAGTCTCCAAGCATAAATAGGGGAGTACCATCCTCAGGAAAGTTTGAGAGCAGCACATCTAATTCTTCCACGAAGTTACCTAGTGGTCCTGGGGGTCGATAAACAACTATAAAATGGATTTTAAGAGGGTGGGTAATAGTGGCTGAATGTGATTCAAAGGAGCTGTTGATACTCACCAATTGGTTGCCTGATTTGTGAGCCGTAGTTAATACTTGCTTGAGATCAAAAGAAGCAAGCAGAGTGTGGAAGTCTGCAGCCTGAGGTTTATCTAGGTGGATGTTGAAGTCTCCAAGCATAAATAGGGGAGTACCATCCTCAGGAAAGTTTGAGAGCAGCACATCTAATTCTTCCACGAAGTTGCCTAGTGGTCCTGGGGGTCGATAAACAACTATAAAATGGATTTTAAGAGGGTGGGTAATAGTGGCTGAATGTGATTCAAAGAAGCTGTTGACAACAATCACATATCTCACACAGAGATCGCACTGTCATAGTGTTTGGGAATATTCAAGCATAATTTAAATACATAATCACATGAAATCAGATTTAAAAAAATAAAACATTTTAGAAGAGAACTCAACATCACAGTTGTCTGAACCAATGAGCATAAGCTGCGTCGTCAGCCAGTCGTTTCCCATAAGCATGAAAATGGAAGATGGGATAAATGTGGTAATCCAGAAACAGTAAAGCACATTCTTCTAGAATGTGATGCGTATGAAAGAGAAATAAATCAACTTAATCATAAATGAGGTTTGATGGGATATGATAAAGTATCACTCAAGATATTACTAGGGAATAGACCAATGCAATCAAAAATTAAAGAAGAAGTGTTCAATTATCTAAAAAAAACAGGAAATATGGAAAGAATAAAAATTGTAATTGTGGTGTTTTTTCCCCTCTTTTTTATATATATGTATATATCCTTCTCTCTACCAAATCAATGTTCACTCCACACTCCAGATCAGTAGGTGGCGGTAAGGACCATTTAAAAAACATCAGAAGAAGAAGAAGTCGTTTCCCATCATGGGCTGCGTTCCACTCCACTTTAAGACACGCACTCGCGAACTTCCCCCTCGGGGGAATCCCCGCTGCCATTTTGAAGTGCGTTCCACTTCGTGAAGTGGACGAGGGAAGTTTATATCGACCCCTCGATTCTCGAAGCGAGTCTGCTTCATATGCACACTTCAGGCGTAAATACAGGAGAAGGTGACTTTTCAGGACATTACCCCATGTCCCCACTTTTCAAAACGCTTATAAATCACACAGAATGGAGTGTATTGAAAATCTGAAATAGCACAAAGTCTCCTGTAAGGAGTAGGTTTAGGGGTAGGGTTGGTGTAGGGCAATAGAATATATGGTCTGTACAGTATAAAAACCATTACGCCTATGGGATGTCCCCACTTTTCACAAAAACAAACCTGTGTGTGTGTTTGTGTGTGTGTGTGTGTGTGACTACTGAACCAGGAATGTGGAACCTGCTTTACAGACTTGCAGGCACACCTGTTTTACAGACGTCACTCAAACACAGAACCAGGAAGCACATGAGTTCAGAGAAAGAGAAGCTGAAGTGTAGTTGAACTGCTGTGTGTTTGTGTTTCTGTATTCATGCAGTAAAATGGCAGAAGCCAGAGTTTCTCAGGATGAGTTCTTGTGTGCAGTGTGTCTGGATCTCCTGAAGGATCCAGTGGCCATTCCCTGTGGACACAGTTACTGTAAGATCTGTATTACAGGCTGCTGGGATCAGGAGGATCAGATGAGAGTCTACAGCTGCCCTCAGTGCAGACAGACCTTCAGTCCAAGACCTGCTTTAGCTAGAAACACCATGCTGGCTGAAGTGGTGGAGAAACTGAAGAAGACCAAACTCTCTGCTGACTGTGACGCTGGAGCTGGAGATGTGCAGTGTGACGTCTGTACTGGAAGAAAATACAAAGCCGTCATTATTATGCAGAAGCAGCTTAAGGAGACGCAGAAGACATTTCGGCAGAGAATCCAGCAGAGAGAGAAAGATCTTCAGCAGCAGAGAGAGGCTGTGGAGTCTCATAAGGTGAGTCTGGAGAAGAAGAGAAGTTTGTCTCCGTCTCAGTTCAGACTCATTGAAGCCTGAATCACTGTGTGTCCTAACAGCGCTCTGCACAGACAGCAGTGGAGGACAGTGAGAGGATCTTTACTGAGCTCATCCGCTCCATTGAGAGAAGCCGCTCTGAGCTGATACGGCTGATCAGAGATCAGGAGAAGACTGCAGTGAGTCGAGCTGAAGGACGACTGGAGCGACTGAAGCAGGAGATCAATGATCTGAGGAGGAGAGACGCTGAGCTGGAGCAGCTTTCACACACACAGGATCACATCCAGTTCCTGCAGGTAACAGAGATCTAGAAGAACAGGATCATAGTGGACTTGAGCAGATCCTGCTGTGACAGAGACTCACAGAGAAACATTTCATGAGTGTCTTATTATATAATCATCAGTCAGACTCTCATCTGATCATCTTCTTCTGAAAGAGACAAATGGCTTTCAGATCTGGAAATCTCTTAGGAATCATTTCTCTCAGCTCTTTCTTCTGGAAGATATATTTAGCTGTCAAACACTTCACTAACATTTCAGCTTTTACCTAATTTTTCCTTCTGATTTATTACGTCTTGGTGAAATCAGTGAACTCGATAATATAGATTCTGAGTAATGTTCATCAAAATTGCAACAGGTGATCCTCAAACCTGATAAAATATATTTTTATTTGCCTGTAACATATTGATGAATTTGACCATGAAGACCCCAAACATGAAGTAAGGCTGTATATTAGCAATGCTTCAGTGTATTAAAACCAATTCAGACCAGAGCGTCTCTTAAGGGTCCTTGTGAAGTTTCAGTATCTCTAACCACTCTAAAGTTATAAATAATTCTAATAAATCTAATTAGATGGACATTTATGTTCTCAGCAGATGTTTTATCATCCAAACCATTTCCTAGAAAGTTCACAGAGAGTGTAAGTGTCAAATACTAGAATCTGTAGCTCTAATGTGATATAATGAATATGAGAAGAATGAAGCTGATGACCCATAGAATTTATGGCAAGAAAAAGGTGGATAGGCAGTAAGATCTGTGTGTGTGTGTGTGAGTGTGTGTGTGATTCGGTGACTCTGTGTTTCTGTGCTTTCTCTGTTTGTGTTGATGGAAATCAGTCTTTTACTTTTATTTTAGTGTCACAATTTTTATTATTACTATCAAAATTACTTTTTTTAGTTCAAATTATCACACAGAGTCAATAATTAATTTTCATTATGAAGCTCCAGCACTTTTCAGTGTTTTGTGTTCTTCTATCTTCCGGCGTCACGAACCGCTGTTTTTATTGTCATACATCTAGCTGTTAACCTCAGAATTGTTTTTTATTTTTAGGTTACAGCTTGTTAATTATTTTTTTTACAGTTTTTCTCGATTGTTAACACACTTTAACTGATTAATTTGGACCAATTTCTCAAACCATTCATTCAGTTCTCGAAACAAAGACACATTTCTCAAAACTTTTAACACATTTCACCTGTTTTCACACATGATCCAATTTGCTCAATATTTTCTGCAAATCTCTACACTAGAGTCTTGTTCAGACGGTCAGTATAAATATGATTAGGAATGTGTGTTTCCGATTGGACTGTCCACACTGTGCATAGTAAGTGTTCTGATCCGATTTGTGTGTCCCGTAGCACTCTTTCATTTTGCTGACAATCAGAGACTGTTTTAAAATGACCGTGTGTAAAAATATCATCCCTGTGTAACTCTAGAGATTGTGTGGTTTCTGGTTCTCTGTGCTGCTTTACTCTCTTCAGATGAGTATTTCTGATCTAATGGCATCTTCAGCTGACAGTTTTCATATGATGCTGCTGAGACCGAATATTATATTAAACACAAACTTTTGTGAATGTGTTTACTGTGAGGCTCACACATCTTCACATTGTGTTTTAAGACGGTTGTGATTGTTTGGGACACTGGTTTAATGCTTGTTTAAAGTCGGCATGAAATTTTCTGGAATGATTCTTTTATTTTCATTTATTTTTATTTTTACAACTGACTTTGCAGACAAATAACTTAATTTTTCAGAGTGAATATGTGAGTGTAACTCATCAAGAGAGGCTGATTGTTACATTTTACATTATATTTATGCATTTGGCAGACACTTTTATCCAAAGCGACTAATTGTATTCAGCATTGCTAGTGCCTTGTTTGAGCTACAGGAACACATGCCTATTGTTTCCTCTGATGGAGGCGTGTTTGAGGTGAGAAAGCAGCTGTGTGTGTGTTTTGTGAGTCAGAGTGTTTAATGGTCACCTGGTTAAGCAGCTGAGTGCCTCTATTTGTGTCTCATTATTTTACGGTAAACGCGGCTCTTTTCTGCCACTGGTCACCATTGCTAACGGTGAGTCACACACACACACACTTAGAGCTCAACAGGTGAGACAGTAACACCTGGAGAGACGAAAGAGAGATGAAAGAGAGATAAATAAGTGCACTAAAAGAGACAGAGATTTGCTTGTTTTCTTCAGTTCTTTTTGGTTTTGTTTAAAGGGGTTCAGAGAAAATCCACTCATCTTTCACAAATCCTCATTCCAAAGAGTTTAATGCTTGTGCTGTTGAGAAAGCACCGCTCCTACTCCTGTAGTGGAAGCATCCACCTCCACCACGAAGGGCCTGTTGGGATCTGGATGGATGAGAAGCGGTGCGGAGGTGAAAGCTTTCTTGAGGGCTTCAAAGACTTCAGTGGCAACTGGTGACCAGGACAGAGATTTATTTTTATTTATTTTTTAAGAGACTAGTGAGTGGACTGGTTATGGAGCTGTATTGGGGGATGAATCTTCTATAAAGTTCAAGAACCTCAGGAAGCGCTGAAGTTCCTTGATGGTGGTTGGAACTGGCCAAAACTGACTTTGCAGACAAATAACTTAATTTTTCAGAGTGAATATGTGAGTGTAACTCATCAAGAGAGGCTGATTGTTACATTTTACATTATATTTATGCATTTGGCAGACACTTTTATCCAAAGCGACTAATTGTATTCAGCATTGCTAGTGCCTTGTTTGAGCTACAGGAACACATGCCTATTGTTTCCTCTGATGGAGGTGTGTTTGAGGTGAGAAAGCAGCTGTGTGTGTGAGTGTGTGTGTTTTGTGAGTCAGAGTGTTTAATGGTCACCTGGTTAAGCAGCTGAGTGCCTCTATTTGTGTCTCATTATTTTACGGTAAACGCGGCTCTTTTCTGCCACTGGTCACCATTGCTAACGGTGAGTCTCACACACACACTTAGAGCTCAACAGGTGAGACAGTAACACCTGGAGATTAAAGAGAGATGAAAGAGAGATAAATAAGTGCGTTGAAAGAGACAGAGATTTGCTTGTTTTCTTCAGTTCTTTATGGTTTTGTTTAAAGGGGTTCAGAGAAAATCCACTCATCTTTCACAAATCCTCATTCCAAAGAGTTTAATGCTTGTGCTGTTGAGAAAGCACCGCTCCTACTCCTGTAGTGGAAGCATCCACCTCCACCACGAAGGGCCTGTTGGGATCTGGATGGATGAGAAGCGGTGCGGAGGTGAAAGCTTTCTTGAGGGCTTCAAAGACTTCAGTGGCAACTGGTGACCAGGACAGAGATTTATTTTTATTTATTTTTTAAGAGACTAGTGAGTGGACTGGTTATGGAGCTGTATTGGGGGATGAATCTTCTATAAAGTTCAAGAACCTCAGGAAGCGCTGAAGTTCCTTGATGGTGGTTGGAACTGGCCAATTCCTGATGGCCTCTGCCTTCCCCTCGTCCATCTGGATGCCACCATTATCGATGACATATCCAAGGAACTGCACTGAGGACTGATGGAAGGAGCATTTCTCGGCTTTGAGGAACAGAAGGAATTCTCTCAGGCATTTCAGGTCCTCCGCGACGTGGTGGCGATGTGCAGCCATGCTCCACGAGTAGATTAGGATGTCATCAATGTATACGAGGATGAACCGGTGAAGATACTCCCGGAGTACCTCATGCATGAAATTCTGGAATACGAAGGGGGCGTTTACCAGTCCATACGGCATGACGAGATACTCATAGTGGCCAGTAGGGGTCACAAATGCGGTCTTCCATTCGTCCCCCTCACGTATCCGGATGAGGGTGTACGAGCTGCGGAGGTCTAACTTGGTGAAGACGGTGGCTCCGCAGAGATGTTCCAATGCCGCTGGGACGAGGGGAAGTGGATAGTGAAATTTGACGGTACTCTTATTCAGCGCTCGGTAATCAATACAAGGCCTCAAACCTCCGTCCTTTTTGGCCACGAAGAAAAAGCTTGAGGGGACGTAGAAGGGCGGATGTAGCCTTGATGTAAAGTCTCCTCTGTATACTCCTCCATGGCCTTCTGTTCTGGGAGTGATAATGGATAAATCTTTCCTCGGGGCACTGGCTCACCCGGAATCAGATCTATTGCACAGTCCCATGGCCGGAGCGGAGGTAACTGGGAGGCTTTCTTTGGGCAGAATACATCACTGAAGGGGGCGTAACAGATTGGAACGTTGACTGACTGTTTCTCGACGGACGTGGAGTTGAGTGTCGGAGTGAGGAGGTGATGGCTGAGAAACGTCAGGAAAACAGGTACTGCCCCACTTCAGGACCTCACCAGTTCTCCAGGAGATGATGGGATCATGTTGCACCAACCAAGGATGCCCTAGGATCACATCAGTGGTGGAATCCTCCAGAACCAGGAGATGTAGTGTTTCCTCATGTAATTGTCCCACTTGTAAGTGAAGAAGACCCACACTGTGGCGCACATGTCTTCGGCTTGAGTCTTTCAGGTCACCGATTGGACCTGGTAGGTGGTCTTGGTGGTCATGGTTGAGAGATTGAGCTGGCGGCAGAGATTCCCGGAGATGAAGTTACCGGCTGACCCAGAGTCGAGGAGGGCGTGTACTGGAAAGGAGATACCGGAGGCAGTAAGTTTTACAACAGAGGTGAGGGGCTGCATATTAACTATCAATGGCTTAATGACACTCACCATAGGTCGTGGTGGACGAATTGGGCATGCCGCGATTACATGCCCCCCAGCTCCACAGTACAGACATAAGCTCTGGATCAGCCGTCTCTGCCGCTCCCATGAGGAGAGTCGAATGCTGTCCACTAGCATGGGTTCGTAACCTGGTTCTGGAGGGCTGATGGTGTCTGGCCGGCCAAGGAGTGGAGTGCATGGTGAGATTTGATGTTCTGCAATGCAAGACTGTATACGAGTAGAACATCAGATGGACAGCTGTATAAATCATTCCAAGCCATAGGAGTCATCATAGGCTGCGAGCTGAAGCCGCACTCTCGGCTCTAGTCCCTGCCGCTAGGTGGTGAGAAGTGCGCGCTCATTCCAGCAGCTGGCTGCTGCGAGAGTTCGGAACTTGAGGGCATAATAGTTTATGGACAAAGAACCTTGACAGAGATTATATAACTGTTCACAGACAGAGGTATCGCCTGCTGGTCTACCAAAGACTTCTCGGAAATGTGCAATAAAATTATCAGTACCAGCTTGGGACCAGATGGTCTCTGCCCATTGGAGTGCTCGCCCCGTCAGCAGGGATATGATGAACCCAATTTTGGCTTTATCCGTTGCGTAAAGATGTGGCTGCATCTCCAGTGCGAGTAAACACTGCAGCAGAAATCCATTGCACTCCTCCGCCGAGCCAGAGAAGGGCGCTGGTTTGGCCATGGGACTGGTAAGTACTGTCGAAGAAGGAGCGGCATTGGTGACGGGCGTGACAGGTGGTGTGACTGTTGCGGGAGTGAATATCCGTTTGAGGGCATCCACGATCTCCTGGAATGGGTCGGTTGCACTCATCTTGCTGAATCCTTTGTTTGGTCCTATTTTCTGATTAAGAAAGAAGAGGATTAGAGAAGAGGAAGACAGGATTAGAGTACAAAATTGTGGTTTATTAACAGCAAGTGATGCAGATGGTAATGGCAGGTGAGTAATAAAGGCAATGTAGCAGTTCTTTGTATGGTGAATATAAAAATTTCTGGTTTCACAGGAGATCGTGGAAGGGGGACAGAAGACAGCACACACTTCAGATGACGAGTACTAAGAAGATCCACGGAGATGATCACTGGAACAGACGAAGGAATGGAACACAGGAGAACACACTGGAGGAGACACAGGAGGCAAGTACAGCAGGCAGGTAGGTAGGTAGGTAGGTAGGTAGTTCAATATATAGCACGGATAGCATAGAGAGTCCACTTCGTACAAACGAGACCAGACACTGGAGTGACGTGAGGTGTGTGCTTTTGTATTAGTCTTGATGAGAGTGCAAATTCCATACAGGTGCGTGCAATCAGTACTCAGGTGATGGTGTTCGCAGTGATTGGGTGGTGGCTGAGCCTGGCCAATCTGTGACAACTGTGGCTTTGCAGGAGGTTCCTTGAAGCGTCTTGGAGACACAGTTCTTCTGGATTGAGTCTGTCTCAGTTTGTTTTGTTTCTTCATGTCATTCCAGACAGACTGGATGATGATCAGATCAGATCTCTGTGTGGAGCACAAAAATCTCACTGCATTATTACAATTAATGGCCAAATGAATGTTTGGAAATGTAAACTGATATTTCCTACCGACACACTACAACAAAAGATAAAAATATCTGATTTAAAAAATTTTTTCGTGAAAATACTAGTGCACAGGAGAACACACTGGAGGAGACACAGGAGGCAAGTACAACAGGCAGGCAGGCAGGCAGGTAGGTAGGTAGTTCAATATATAGCACGGATAGCATAGAGAGTCCACTTCGTACAAACGAGACCAGACACTGGAGTGACGTGAGGTGTGTGCTTTTGTATTAGTCTTGATGAGAGTGCAAATTCCATACAGGTGCGTGCAATCAGTACTCAGGTGATGGTGTTCGCAGTGATTGGGTGGTGGCTGAGCCTGGCCGATCTGTGACAACTGTGGCTTTGCAGGAGGTTCCTTGAAGCGTCTTGGAGACACAGTTCTTCTGGATTGAGTCTGTCTCAGTTTGTTTTGTTTCTTCATGTCATTCCAGACAGACTGGATGATGATCAGATCAGATCTCTGTGTGGAGCACAAAAATCTCACTGCATTATTACAATTAATGGCCAAATGAATGTTTGGAAATGTAAACTGATATTTCCTACCGACACACTACAACAAAAGATAAAAATATCTGATTTAAAAATTTTTTTCGTGAAAATACTAGTGGCCTAAGACTTTTGCACAGCACTATATATATATATATATATATATACAGTATATATATCCCATTATTCCATAAACACTCGGCTTGCTGCAGTAGTCTGTGTTACAGTGTTTGGTTGTACACAGATTACGTTACTTGCCCACTGCGCCACCACCCTCACTTTTTTATAGAAATAAAAATTTAGTTCAGCTGGTAAACGTACGCTACAATTCTAAACTGAAAGCATGTGCTTTGCTCCATACAGCCAGGTCTGCGTGACAAAGTATGTGACCCATATTCTGAATTTGTGCTCTGCATTTAAAACATCCAAGTGAACGCACACACACACAGTGAACACCTCGTGGTACTGAAGGTATAAGAGAGCGCTGGTCATTCACTCCACCCACCGACAATCCCTGCCGGATCTGAGACTCAAACCCGCGACCTCTGGGTTACAAGTCCGACTCTCTAACCATTAGGCCACAACTGTCCCCAAAACTAGCCCATGCCAGTCAAAAACAGCCCAAAGTAGCGCAATACGTATAGCCTACTTTTAGGTTGTATAATATAAGTAAGCAAACTGGGATGCAGTATAAGTTTTTGCAGTGTAACGGATGAGACGGCTGGTGTTGGTCATTCAGTGAGTGGGCAGACACACACACACTCGTTACTTAACCCATCTCTGTGGATAATAAGCGAGTGGGCCGCTGCTCTTAACACACACATTAATGCTTCCAGCCTTCATGTCCTGAAGTGTCTCACTTACAACGTATTTTCAGTGTCTTTTCATAGTTCTTCTATGAAACCCGCTTCTGGAGCCTTTGTTTTTGTGAAAAGACGTGACTGTTCAGACAGACAGATGTGATAGTGGACGTGTCTCTTCTTCAGTCCTGGTCTCTGACAGACAGACAGAGACACTGGTCTCCACTACTGCTGCGGTGATTGAATTATCCTTCCAGTTAATGGAATAACAACACAACGATGATTTGATGTGTTTCCTCTGCTGCCTTTTAAAAGTTGATTCACACTAATGTGTTTTAAAAAGTCTGTACAGACGGTTCACTGCTAGATTTGGTCAGACGTGTGGGACAGTCCCATAAGTCTGTGTTTTTGAGCTGATGTTTTCTACTGTTCCCATTATATGAAAACATTATTTCTGAATTTTCTCTGAAACATTTTGAAATGTTTTTTCTTGGTCATGCAGATGTTAAGGGAACATTCCATTTCATAATGTTGCATTAGCATTATGGGAATGTTACTTTTGAATGTTCTCTGAATGTTTTGAAACAAGTAGTAACATTTAAAAAACGTTAGACAAAAATCCAACCAAAACTTTTGAGAAGAAAACCGTTTCACGATTTATAGATAACATTTTTGTATTAATTGTATTGAAAAAAATTTGTTTTTTAAAAATGTTGTGGGAACATTGTTTTAACATATTTCTAAAACGTTGAAATGCCGTGTTGCACCCCCAAAGATTGCAAAACCATTTCTTAGAACATTCTACTAATAACTTATTTTTCCCCAAAACTTTTATCAGAATCAGAATCAGAAAGAGCTTTATTGCTTGAGCATACAAGGAATTTGTTTTAATGTCACAAGCTTCCAACAACAACACACAGACAATAAAAATAAGATGAGAATAAAAATACACACATATGTAAATATAAATAGACAAAAAAAAAATAATAATAATAAACTGTATGTACAGTTGAAAAAAGTAAATTTTTTATATTCTAAGAATATTTCATATTCTTGTCATGATTGTAACATTATTTAAAAAAAAAAAATGTTTCATACAACATTCTACTAACTTTATTTTTCCCCAAAATATGTTATTTTAATTTTAATTTTATATATTCTATATTATTATATGATTTCATATATTCTAAGAACATTAAATGATCCAGTTTTCTTGTTGTGATTAGAACATTATTTAAAGGTTACAGAAACATTTCTTAGAATGTTCATCAAGTTCAAATAACAGCATAATAAGGTCATTTTGAGAATGTTGATCTCAGAACGTTTTCTCTCAACGATATGATAACATATATCAAATATTAATGCTAAATAAGCACAATGACCCTTCCTGGTAGTGTGATTGATTTATATAGTGTCATAATCACCCAGACACTGACGCTTTGACTACTGTATGTACAGTTGAAAAAAGTAAATTTTTAATATTCTAAGAATATTTCATATTCTTGTCATGATTGTAACATTATTTAAAAAAAAAAAATGTTTCATACAACATTCTACTAACTTTATTTTTCCCCAAAATATGTTATTTTAATTTTAATTGTATATATTCTATATTATTATATGATTTCATATATTCTAAGAACATTAAATGATCCAGTTTTCTTGTTGTGATTAGAACATTATTTAAAGGTTACAGAAACATTTCTTAGAATGTTCATCAAGTTCAAATAACAGCATAATAAGGTCATTTTGAGAATGTTGATCTCAGAACGTTTTCTCTCAACGATATGATAACATATATCAAATATTAATGCTAAATAAGCACAATGACCCTTCCTGGTAGTGTGATTGATTTATATAGTGTCATAATCACCCAGACACTGACGCTTTGACTCTGAGTACCGGCAACAGAAGTGTCAGAAGTGCTGGTATGCACGAAAGAGGGCCTGCACTCTAAAGACTAAAATATCGAAGTACAGAATACTTCGTATAGTATACAATACTTCGGCCCACTTCAAGCACTGACTTTGAGAGAACATTGCCAGAATGTTCTGAAAATGTTAGTCACTTCATACATGTAAAAGCTGTAGAGCAGGTGTGGAAGAATATGTGCAGAATATCTTTACACTTAGATTTGTTGCATAACAATGTTCATATTTGCCGGACTCGCATATTGAAAAGACCTTTGAGCAGCAGAGGACCTACAAATCAAATACAGAGAAACTCTTCAATTTCTTTGAATTAGACACTAAACAGCTTTAAAACAAGACCAAATTACTAAGCGAGACTGTGAGAGCCGTGTTCTGGATGCGAGGTGACCCGACCTGTTGAACGTGAGGGTAACCGTATCAGGTGTGATGCAGAGTGAGTGCACACTGCTGTTAGAGGAGCTCAAGCGTTCTGTCTCCACACTGATATAATCTGAACCGCCGCAGTCAAAACAGACACATGCTGCTGATAAGACTCGACACACACTTACACTCCACCACAGACCCTCAAACACACACGCCTGGGGCTTCATGTGCCTGCATTCAACACAAACACACGCAAACTCACAGCTTATAAGTGTTCCTTATGAAATTCCTCGAGAAATAAAACTAGACATATGCTAGATAACCCATAATAGTCAGAAACATCTATTTTTTGGAATGGTAGAGTTTATTGAATCTTTGCATATGTGTTTTTTGTTGATCCATCAGGCTTTTCTGGCTCATATAGTCTGATACAGTGAGAGTGTTCAGAGCGAAAGAGCCACATGCTGCTGATAAGACTCAACACACACTTACACTCCACCACAGACCCTCAAACACACACGCCTGGGGCTTCATGTGCCCGCATTCAACACAAACACACGCAAACTCACAGCTTATAAGTGTTCCTTATGAAATTCCTCGAGAAATAAAACTAGACATATGCTAGATAACCCATAATAGTCAGAAACATCTATTTTTTGGAATGGTAGAGGTTATTGAATCTTTGCATATGTGTTTTTTGTTGATCCATCAGGCTTTTCTGGCTCATATAGTCTGATACAGTGAGAATATTAAGGTAAAGCATCTCTATTTTATTCAGAGACTCAAACTGAGCAAAAATATGCAGTCTGGTGCAGATGCAGATATTTATATGATGAAATTCTGATGCTTGTGATGTAAATCAATGAGATCTTTATAAAATTACAGCATGAAACTGACATAAAATGATCTAAATAAATCTCAGTCATCGCTCTATATCTCCAGTAATAATAAGATGAGAGTGAAATGCTCCAAACATATAATGCAGTGATGGAGAGCTGAAGAAATAAAGGCTCCTCAGAAGATGTGAGATGTTCTGGAGGCTTGTGAAGATCATTCCTCCGCTGAGGAACAGTGAAAGTAAAGCTTCTGGAAACAAACGCTCCTCAAAAGATCCTGAGGATCAGATTTGAGACTCTAAAACATGATTGATGGAGAATCAAGTAAAGCTGAGCTGCTTCAGTCCAGTAAGAGTTCATCTGGAGATATTACTAGCAATATCAAAGTTATTCAAAACTGTTTAATCATCTTTATACATTAACAAGCATACGGTCTTCATTTGCTCAGTTTGCAGTGCTGGTGACAGGATGGAGATGAGAGGTCAGAACACTGTTAACCTTTGACCCTTACACTTCAGAGGTCAGCGTGATGACACAAACCCTTCACTGAACACCGAGCAGAGAGACAGTCATGATTATTTAGAGGTTAAAAACGTTTTCATAGAAGGTTCTTCAAGTACAAATAACATCATGAAGACATTCCGGGAATGTTGTTCTAAGACACAACATTATGAGAATGTATGTCAAATATAAGAATGTTTTCATAAACACTAAGAACGTTTTGTCATAACATTTATATGACGTAAAAAAAAAAGTGGTGAGAATGTTCCTTGTCAGGTGGGTTATTCCTGAAAATGCATCCAAGCAAACATATTGAACCGACACCGGACAAGAGTTTCTGTGTTTCGCACATGTAGAGTTGAGACTGCATTTGATGAAGGTAAAGCAGAAAACCCTGACAGACGTGTGAAGGACACACTGCAGGAGACAGACTGGCCGAGGGCACTTTACATATTCACAAAGCCCTGAGTGCCGGGGCCGTTCTGACCCCCAAAGGCCCCAGATTTGGCAGTTATTCTGCAACCAACACAAAGAGAGAAAATTGCAGCAATTATCTAAATTCTCTTGATTGGTTTGGCTGGCTGGGTTTCAGGTTCAGGTTTCATATAATGCAGAAGCATCACCACTGACAGCAGCTATGTAGTTCAATGTCAACAGTGTTGGGGGTAACACATTACAAGTAACGCGAGCTACGCAATCAGATTACTTTTGTTAAGTAACTATCAAAGTAACACACTACTTTTCCAAATGCGTAACGCTAGTCACTTTGTTTCCATGTGTTGAGTGACAGCTCTGGTGTTGCCACGGTGACAGAAATCAGGAGTGAGTGCAGAGCGTTGTGTGTGAACATGATCTTACCTTTACTCAAAAACAGATTCAGCGTTCCTCGAAATGAATGAAAACGGTGAAATGCAACCTCAGAATATGACTCAAACCTGCAATAATTAAATATGTTAAATAACACAAATCCTCTACGTATCGAATCCAATTTTGTTAAACAGTGTCTTTGCGGCTGACGTTCGTTGATCAAATTCAACCATACTAGTAATAAGCAAAAATTACTTTAGGTACACTGTAAAAAAAAAATCGGTGACATTTACGGTAAAATACCGGCAGCTGTGGTCGCCAGAACTTCACCGTAAAAAATATGCTGGCAACATTTTAGGTTTTACAGACTTTCATTACAGAATACCGTATTTCATTAACTGATGTAATGTTAATAAACCAACAAATTGATATCTGTTTTGAACAGTGTTGGGAGTAATTCATTACAAAAGTAATAATATTACAGTAGTATATTACGTTTTGCTGTAACGCAGTAATATAACGCATTACTAATAAAATTTGGGTAATATTATTACTCGCTACAATCTCAGTAACGCAAGTTACAACAACATATTACTAACACCGCAAAACAGCACCAGAGAAAGAATTCCGCGGGTAAATCTTCTGTTGCTGGAATCAGATGCTTGAGATGACTGCAGAGACGGATTCTACATTTGTGAGATGGACACACTCCTGTTCAGTTCATCGGAGAAAAGGATAAGAATGCTTAGCAATATGTGCGACACCAAACTCTCAACACGGAGAAATAGCAGGAGTAACACCTGGAAACACTGGACTAGTGCCACTAACACTGAGCTATCGGAGAGAGCTGCGGGGTCAGAGAAGAGACAAAAGGCGGCGGACGAGCGCAGACAAACAACAAAAATTAAGTTTAACTAAAAATAACAAAATCTGTTTTTGTTAAATCATAGTCTGTTACTGAGTGACACCAAAATAAGGGAACATCATTAGGAAATCCTTGGGGGTGCTGTGCTAAGCAAGTTTCTGACGGGCCCCGCCAAGCCCCGCCCTAGCGCCGCCACTGATTAGCCTAATTCGTTTTGGCTTGTTTAGCCATTTATATTTTTCATTCTTGTTTTCTTCTGAAACCGTTCAGAATTGCCTATAGGCTAGTTATTGTGTTTATTGTTTGTACATTATAACATTTCGCTTTATTTACCGGTGTTATTTATGTATGTAATAATGCGGTTTTTGCTTATTGACCTTTTCTTTTCCACTTCCAAAAAACGTATTTTTAACAGTATTTTACTGTAAAATCACATTAAACGTAATTACATTTATTCACCGTATATAGTATGCACTGTAAAAAATGACCGTGAATTTAACGGTAAAAGGCTGTAAAAATGCTACAGTAAAAACCTGTTAAATGGTTAACGGTAAATTCCCCTACTATATACAGTGAAAAACTGTATTGGACATTACATGTATTGGACATTAATTTTACGGTAGTATACCGTTTTTGGAAGTGAAAAATACCGTATAGTTTACAGTGAATAACCGTAAATTGACATTCCCAGAATATTATATCAGTTAATGAAATTACGGTATATTTAAGTTAAAACCGTAAAACATTGCTACCGTATTTTTTACGGTTACCACAGCTGCCGGTTTTTTACCGTAAATTTTACGGATTTTTTTTACAGTGTGGGAACTTACTGTTAACCAGTTAACAGGTTTTTACTGTAGCATGTTTACGGTCTTTTACTGTTAAAATCACAATCATTTTTTTACAGTGTAAACTAACATTTGTGATTATTTAATGTTTTATTCCTGAAGAGTGTGGGACGTTCTTCATCCGGAGGCTTATTCACTTCACTGTTGGTATGAAATGGCTTTTACATCGGACAGAAATAGTACTTTTTATATTAAAAACAAACAACCGAGCCCAGCCCAGATTTGAAAAGTAACGCAAAAGTAACGCAATGCATTGCTTTCCGTAAAAAGTAACTATCGTAACTTTTTTTTTAGGGAGTAACGCAATATTGTAACGCATTATAAGTAACTTTCACCAACACTGATGAACATTATTTATGTCTTTCTGGTTTGTAGCACAAATAATATTCCCTTACCACACTTTTACTACAATAAAACCATGGTTAATTTTCGTAAGGGTTATTGTTTATTTATTTTATAACGTGACTTTATTTATGTTTATGTACGTTCTTCTTTTTTCTTTTTTCTAACAATGTTTGTATTGTTTAACGTTGACAAACTACAACGTCTGCGTGAGCGCGTATGACGGAACTACATCTCCCATCATCCTCTGCGCATGCGTCATTGCGTCATGCTATATGGGCGGGGCCTCGGCGAGCGTCGGTCTGCGGGAGGAGCTCAACAGAACAAACCGACACACAACCGGAGCGGAAAATGTGAACGGGAGCTTCGGGATTGGGAATAACGACAGAAAACCGTCACAGGGGTGTTTCTTTGTGGACGAGATATGCTATCTGAGCGAGCAGACGCGCTGGAGGTGAGATATTTGGCAGATATTTACCGCGGTCGGCTGAAGTTCCTCTCAGAGTCGCCGCGAGTGACGCGACGCGACGCGACAAACTAGAACGACCCCATTATGATCACCGCGACGCTCGCGGCACCGACAGCAGGAGCGTTCTGGCGTTGACGCGTCGCGTCGCTCGCATTGAGAGTAAACGGGATGTTTTCGTTAGAATAGCCGTTAAATAACTGTTTACATAGCCGTTAAATAACCGTCACGATTCAAATAACGTTACATGTTTTTAAATTTGAAGATGCTTTTCTACTGAACGGAAACCCGTGTGTGTGTGTGTGTGTGTGTGTGTGTGTGTGTGTGTGTGTGTGTGTGTGTGTGTGTGTGTGTGTGTGTGTGTGTGTG
>NW_015505791.1:557029-585125 GCF_001515645.1 Sinocyclocheilus grahami
GGTGTGTGTGTGAGGGGTGTGTGTGGCTGTGAGAGAGAGTGTGTGTGTGTGTGAGGGGTGTGTGTGTGAGTGTGTGTCTGTGCGAGAGTGTGTGTGTGTGTGTGAGGTGTGTGTGTGTGAGTGTGTGTCTGTGAGAGAGAGTGTGTGAGGTGTGTGAGTGTGTGTCTGTGAGAGAGAGTGTGTGTGTGTGTGAGGTGTGTGAGTGTGTGTCTGTGAGAGAGAGTGTGTGTGTGTGAGAGAGAGTGTGTGTGAGTGGTGTGTGTGTGAGAGAGAGTGTGTGTGGATGTAGTGGGTGTGTGTGTGAGAGAGAGTGTGTGTGTGTGAGGTGTGTGTGTGTCTGTGAGAGAGAGTGTGTGTGTGTGTGAGGTGTGTGTGTGTGAGTGTGTGTCTGTGAGAGAGAGTGTGTGTGTGTGTGAGGTGTGTGAGTGTGTGTCTGTGAGAGAGAGTGTGTGTGTGTGTGAGGTGTGTGAGAGAGTGTGTGTGTGTGTGTGTGAGAGAGAGAGAGAGAGTGTGAGTGGTGTGTGTGTGTGTATGTGTGTGTGTGGTGAGTGTGTGTGTGTGTGTGTGAGAGAGAGTGTGTGTGTGTGTAGTGAGTGTGTGTGTGTGTGTGAGAGAGAGAGAGTGTGAGTGGTGTGTGTGTGTGTATGTGTGTGTGTGGTGAGTGTGTGTGTGTGTGTGTGAGAGAGAGTGTGTGTGTGTGTAGTGAGTGTGTGTGTGTGTGTGAGAGAGAGAGAGTGTGAGTGGTGTGTGTGTGTGTATGTGTGTGTGTGGTGAGTGTGTGTGTGTGTGTGTGAGAGAGAGTGTGTGTGTGTGTAGTGAGTGTGTGTGTGTGTGTGAGAGAGAGAGAGTGTGAGTGGTGTGTGTGTGTGTATGTGTGTGTGTGGTGAGTGTGTGTGTGTGTGTGTGAGAGAGAGTGTGTGTGTGTGTAGTGAGTGTGTGTGTGTGTGTGAGAGAGAGAGAGTGTGAGTGGTGTGTGTGTGTGTATGTGTGTGTGTGGTGAGTGTGTGTGTGTGTGTGTGAGAGAGAGTGTGTGTGTGTGTAGTGAGTGTGTGTGTGTGTGTGAGAGAGAGAGAGTGTGAGTGGTGTGTGTGTGTGTATGTGTGTGTGTGGTGAGTGTGTGTGTGTGTGTGTGAGAGAGAGTGTGTGTGTGTGTAGTGAGTGTGTGTGTGTGTGTGAGAGAGAGAGAGTGTGAGTGGTGTGTGTGTGTGTGTGTGTGTGTGTGTAGTGAGTGTGTGTGTGTGTGTGAGAGAGAGAGAGTGTGAGTGGTGTGTGTGTGTGTGTGAGTGGTGTGTGTTCAGAGTCTTTGTCACTCGTTACTGTAGGTAACTTACGTTGGTTTCGTTGGCTCTGCTGGGTGCTTGAACGGGTTTGTTTTGATGGGCGTCTAAAGATCCGTTGGAACAGCGCTCGGATTCATTCCGGCTCTCACAATAAACCAGAGCTTCCGTTAAAAACAATAGCGACTACAGTGATGCCTTATAGTGATATAACTTATTAGCATCAGCAGCTACTGTCCTCAGAAAGAGAGTAAAGATAGTTGACCGATTTGAAAACTTCCTGTCAAACAAACTTCCTGTTTTCTAGAGATCCCGTGATTGTTCAGTAGCTGTGGTGCTCAGGCTTTGTTGGTTTTATTATTTGTCGACAGCCATGACTTGACATTTTTCCATTTGGAAACTCTGGCTGTGAGACAAAACCTAGTCAGCATTTTTGGGCTAACGTTATAGTGAATCACCAATACTTTTGGTGCATCATTAACGTTTTGTTTGATTTTTTTGGTGCATCGTAGGATCCATTGTCTTTTTGGGTCATCAGATTATCATTGTCAGCCATCAATATTTTGGGGTATCATTTGTGATTCATCAACATTTTTGGGGCGTCGTACAATCTATTGTCAAACACCAATATTATTGGGGTGTAAAAGTTAAATTGCCAATGACCTTTTTTTTTTTTTTTTGGGACATAAAGTTCAATCGCCAATATTTTTGGGGCATCAAAGTATCAATCATTATGATTCATCAACATTTTTGGGGCGTCGTACAATCTATTGTCAAACACCAATATTATTGGGGTGTAAAAGTTAAATTGCCAATGACCTTTTTTTTTTTTTTTGGGACATAAAGTTCAATCGCCAATATTTTTGGGGCATCAAAGTATCAATCATTGTCAATCCACAACATTTCAGGACATCAGATGTAGCTTTTATTCCAAGTCTTTGCTAAGATAACCTGAAATGCTGCTTGATTCTCCCGCACGTATTGGAGTGTTTGTGGCTCAGTGTTTGCGTGTGTTTTCAGTGGTTCGTTGCTCTTTTGAATGTTGGCCAAAGTGCTTGCTGCATGTTTATTTCATGCCAAATGAAGAAACCTCTGATGCTCTAGAATTACAATTTAGGTGGTCAGCACCTAATATAGTGGTTTTACACAAGTATAAAGTCAGCATGACCCTGTGTTTACAATCTATTTTGCTGATAATGTAGGAGGGATTGATGCAATGTCAGAGAACAAGCAAGTTATTATGAAGAACATGGTTTTCATTGATCATTTACATTTATGCTAATATTTAAACCCACAATTGCGCTCCGTGTAGAGTTGATCAGTTCATGCATTCTCTTGGGAATCAAACCCATGGCATTGAATATTCACTGATTCAAAAGAAATCAAATGTAGCTGTGTTCATTGCTACATTTGAAATCAAGAGGGATTGATGGCATTTCAGAGGTTTCATGAGTTATTAAATTGATTAAAGATTATGAAAACAAACATGCTTTTTATTAATTGTTCATTTGCATTTATGCATTTGGCCGATGCTTTATCCAAAGTGATGTACATTGCATTCGATAACTTTGAACCCATTCCTTCCCAGTTCATTGAACCCATGACCATTATGTTGCTAGTGCCATGTTTGAGTCCTTGCTGATTGTTCATAAAATGCTATCTATCGAATGTATAATCAAATAAAAGTTCTGCACAACAGAGGTTTTGGGGCATCGTCAAATCAACGTTTTTTTAAGACAATAAACTTTCAGAGGTGGATCAAGTTATTAAATGTTGATGAATATTTATGAAGGCAAACATGTTTAATTTTTTTTATTTGCATTTATGCAGTTGGCCAGTGCTTTATCTAAAGCATCATACTTTGAATCAATTATTAAAATGTAAATGTACTTTGCACTTGATGTAATTTTGACCAGGGGCCAGTTGCATAAACTTACCCACCATGTTAAGACTGTGTCTTAAGAACTAGTTTGACCAACTAGCAAGTGGTAATCAGTCATAACTGAATTAAAAAAGTTATGACCAGTCTTGAAGAAAAAAATTAGATTGCTAACTTTTTAAGACTAGTCTAAACAATTTATGCAACCGGCCCCAGTTCAAGTTATGACCATTGCATTGCTAGTGCCATGTTTGAGATGATCGTTCACTGTAATGTGTGTTACAAGTAAACAGTGTGAATTACATGTTGGCTTTAATGGTGACTGTGCTGTTTGTTTCAGGGTGTTTCATCAGTCCGCTAAAGCCGCATTATGACAACACTGTGGTCTCAGAGACACGGATGGATTTGATGGAGACCTCGCTGTGTAGGTTGTGAGGATTCAACCCCATCGCCTTCAGCGTCCAGTTCTGCAGTCCACTGGTCCTCTGTGATCGTCGAAGGGAGGAACAGTCACTCAGACTCATCGTGATGATGAACGGGTGTCTACACGGAAGCCCTCTCAGGGTTTGAGCATGCCCAGTAACGTCTGAGTGCCGCTTTTGACCCGCAGGACACAGATCATGGCCCAGACGAGTCTGCTGCAGGGCAAACGCTTCTACTGCCGCGAGTGGGTCTTCCACAAGATCCAGCACTGCCTTCAGGAGAAAACCAGCAACCTCAGCGCTCCGGGAACTGCAGAGCCGCTCAACCCCGTCAGCAGGGCGGGGAAGGGCGGCTCGTGGGGCGTCCTGCTGGTCGGCGGTCCCGGCAGCGGGAAGACGGCTCTGTGTACGGAGTTACTGTGGCCCAGTTCGGTTCACGGCATCCACCGAGGCCTGCACCAGCACTGCTTGGGCTTCCACTTCTGCCGGGTCGAGGACTCGGACACGCTGTGCGTGAGCGGCTTCGTCCGCGGCCTGGTGTCTCAGATACGCCAGTCGGGACTCGTGCCAGAATACGAGGAGAAAGTGAGCGAGCCGGCGGTCCAGAGCGCACTACAGCCGGGAGAGTGCGAGAGAAACCCAGCTGAGACGTTCAAGAGGTGAGCAGCATTCGTGTAGCATTCAGAGGAGTAGATCTGTGATTTACAGCTTCAGATGAGGTGGTGTAGTGATTAAAGCTCAGCGCTTTAAGGCTTAATTAATTAACTACTCTACCTTCATCGTGTCTCTGATCAAGACACTGAACCTCTGGTTACTACAAAAGTAGAGCACTATGATACAAAAACCTCCAAAATAGTTCAGATTTCATAGGCCCCTACAAATAAGATTTTTGTTAAATGTTTAATAAATTGATTATACATTTTAGGTTTCATGATTTCAAGTAGTTAAAAATACTTTTTGACATGTATTTTGTACAAAAATATTATTTAACTATTAAAGAATTCTGAAAAATTAAGTCATCTATTGAATTCATAATCAAATTAATCTAATCTAACCTAAATATAATGTATTTTTTTCTGGCAGTTGACAGTATTTACTGAGAGATAAAAAGAGAAATGAAAAATCCCCTCTGGAAAAACTTTCAACTCTAATGTGACAACAAAATCAGATAAGAACTTTGAGCCTGGCTTTATACAAAGTTCAGATTTCTGTTCTGGAAATGAGTGCATATTTAATTAGATATAGCCTTATTTGCATAAATAAAGATAAAATTTCAGAAAACTTGAGTGAAAACTATGAAATACTAGAGTGCTCGACAGCTCTGGAGATCAAAGAGAGAGCAGACACTGAAACACCACGAGCATCACACGTGCTTTTAGTCATTCAGTGTGTGTGTGTGTGTGAGTGAGTGAGTGAGAGAGAGAGAGAGAGAGAGCTTTTCTCTTGACGTGTGTGTTGATGTGACCTCGAGTGAAGGTCTCCCCTGCAGCTCACACATGAACTCTGTGAACTCTGCAGTTCTGCTGAATTTGAGGGAAGATCTGTAGATGATTGTAAGAGCTGTATGTTTGTGTTAAAAGATCTATCTGAATTCTGAGTCAACTATTCACTATCAGTTCTCTCTCTAATGTTCAACATTTGATCAATAATACAGTAAAAACTGTGAAATATTATTACAATTTAAAATAGCTGTTTTCTATGTGAATGCATGTTAAGGTGTAATTTATTCTGGTTCCAGCCATGATCTTCTGGACCTCAGATGAGCATGTGGTGGTGTTGTGGAAGATAATGCACAGTGTGATGTAAACTGAAGCCTATTGATGGGGTCTGTGTTTTTACTGCGGTCAGCAGGCAGGTTAAGTGCTTTCACCGCTGATCAGTCATTCCAGGACATCTTCAAACATCTTAACATGTCAAGAACTGATTCCGGATACATAAATGATAATGTATGCAATGGATAACCTGTTTATTATGCGAGCGTTTTGTCAGTGTGGACTGAACACTGATCTAAAGCAGAATCTGCTCACTTGCTCCAGGACAGACGGGGTTTATTGGGGGCTGGTCGTGTGGTGTGTAACTAATGAAGGATGAACAGGGTGCAGCTCAGTCCGTCTCCGTCGTTCTCCGAGAGATGATTCAGCAGTTTGTAGTCGATGGTTCGGACCACTCTAGACTCTCTCTCTCCGAGCTGGGAATCTGTGAACATCTCAGCCTGCGTCTCCACAGAACAATGATGTAATCGATTATGATTCATGAACATTGTCATGCTGGTTTGAATATCAGGGTAATTTGATCAGTGTCTTTTTATGCAGGCATTGGTTTATGGTGCGGCACAGATGAGAGTCTGGCTCTTTTCTCTTGATTTTCCTGGGTCTACTAAATTGACTTTTAGTCAATGTTATTTCCTAGCACTTCTCACAATGCAAATGGTTACAGCTTTACAGAAGGTCATGATGTTAATGTTTTATAATATCTTCATGCCTTAGTAGTTGCGTTTAGCAGATTAGAGCTGGACAGTAATGCATTTTGCGAAAATATTGTTGAGATTTGCAATATATATTTTGCTTTGCATGAGTATATTGTATGTATCGGTGTTTTCTTAGTATCGTTGATACACTAGTATAGTTTTTGTGAATATTTTGAATTATTTATATGTAAATGTACTTATAGCACTATATATATGTATGTGTGTGTGTGTGTGTGTGTGTGTGTGTGTCATTGGTTTATGGTGCGGCACAGATGAGAGTCTGGCTCTTTTCTCTTGATTTTCCTGGGTCTACTAAATTGACTTTTAGTCAATGTTATTTCCTAGCACTTCTCACAATGCAAATGGTTACAGCTTTACAGAAGGTCATGATGTTAATGTTTTATAATATCTTCATGCCTTAGTAGTTGCATTTAGCAGATTAGAGCTGGACAGTAATGCATTTTGCGACAATATTGTTGATTTGCAATATATATTTTGCTTTGCATGAGTATATTGTATGTATCGGTGTTTTCTTAGTATCATTGATACACTAGTATAGTTTTTGTGAATATTTTGAATTGTGTGTGTATTTAATTTGAGTTATGCTAGTACTTCAATTTAAATGAAAATGAGAAATGTTGCCTTGACAACAAGCTAAAATAAATGAGTAGTTTGGTGATATTAAGGAGTATAAAACATGTAAGGTTTTGTTCAGTTCATAAGGATGTGGTGTAGTGACAAGCCTAATTACTATTCAGCGACGTGTGTCACTGCTGCAGTTAAATGAATCATGTCTCTGTTGTTCTGATTGACTGCTACCTGACTCTCTGCTGTGTTTCTCTGCTCCAGTGCATGCTGGGAGATTTCAGGCCATGCGCCCACACACGTGCACAAACACACTCGGTGTCTGAGCGTCGCTCTGTTAATGTGTGTGTGACGTGGGCCGAAAGAGACTCTGTGAACTGCCACATTCAGACTCGTCTGTGTGTTCGGTCAGATACACAGTGTTTCAGTAATGGAGCAGTGATATGATGAGTGATCTGACTGCTTCATCTCGGCTGCTTGTGTAGAGACAGATGAGATCAGACACACATTAGTCATGATCTTACTGTACAAATATCAGATTTAAAAACAAACAAAACCTCATGTCAGTCTTCTGCAGTGATCAGATGGCAGTGACTCCAGCAGATATAGCAGATATAATGACCGAGACCAACAGTGAGTGAGTGGACAACAGCCAGCTGATGAGAGTCATGAAGATGGAGTTCATTTTCACAATAGGGCTTAAATCTCAAATTATTATTTTTTTGTATGTGATTTTTAACTAGTCAACTTGAAAATGTAACTACAATATGATTCAAGTAACTTTTTCTTTATTAACACTCTAAAGAAAATCCTATTCCAAGTCCACCACACGTGAAGAGGTCAACATGATGTAAATGTTAAACAAATCACTGAAATATTTTTGCAGAAAATGTGCAATTGTACAATTGATTGTACAAAAGTGTATTATACATATTATATGTTCAGAGATAATACAAGGAAAATGCTTCAAAAAATTCTCAAACATCAAGGTAATTCAAAATAACTAACAAAATGTCTAATTCTAACGTTTGGTAGTATTTCTATTCAAAATCGTGATTCTTTGATTTATAAAAAGAATTGTGGCAAAACATGAACTTCATCTCCAGAGCTGCTCTGAATCAATTCATCAGCATTTCAGCAAAAGCTATCATCAGATACACACTGCAACTCCGAGATCTTCACTACAGCCCGAGACTGACAAAGTCAAAGTGTGGTTTAACGTGAAGAAATTGTGACAAATATTACTATTGCACAGTAGAATGTACTTTGCAAAGTAATAATAATTTGATTCGTTAATTATTAAAAATTTAATACAGTTTTAACAATTTTTCTTCTGATTTTAAAACATAAAGGTCTGTTGTACAGATCTTTGTTTGCCAAAATATGAAAGGAATTGTTCAATTTGATCAGATTTTAATAGGGAAATCTGTTTATTTGTTTGCCACCATTTTTTTGATGATAAATTTGTATTAAATCATAAAACCGTATCCATTTTCAGAAGAAAAAAAACACTATTTATTGGGCTGTATTATAGTTAAAATTGAAAATAAATAATTCAGTTGTTTTATAAATTAAATAAATTCATATGCTTTTTGATTATTAAAACATAAATCACTCTCAATTTGTATTATGCATTAAATTGAAAGATTCTATATAATTGTTAATATTGTTATTATTTTGAGTGTATATTTTTGTATGTTGATTTTTTTTTCATTATTGTAACAATTTATTGAAATTATGTTGTAATGATAATACTATTTATACTATACTATTAATTTGGCCATGAGTATCGCTGTTGCAGCTGATATGGCAGACAATCAATCAATAAAACGAAATCGAGAAAAGTTAAAATGGAAAATACAAAATTTGGGGGAAAATAAAACAGATTTTTAAAATCGCTATCAAATAACCTGCTGAATCTGACCAAGTTCAATTCCTTTGCCAATGTTTTGTTTTAAAAGAAGCTATATCCATCTGTGTGTGTTTGTCCCTCAGGTGTGTGCTGCTGCCGCTGCTGGGCTGTAAGGCTCCGTCTCAGGCTCTGTTTGTGCTGCTGGACTCAGTGGACGAGGGCTGTTTGACCGGAGACCGAGATCAGAGGTCAGCAAACATCGCCGAGCTGCTGGCTGCCCATCACGAGCTCTTCCCGCCCTGGCTTCTGCTCGTCTGCTCGGCACGCCGGCAGAACAAACACATCACCAAACTCTTCACAGGTGACGCGCTCTACCTCAGCCTGATTATTCCTACATTTACGGCACTCATCAGATCAAATCAGCAGCTGTACTGAATTACAGTTTGTGTGTGCGGTGCATCAGAGAGTCTGTTATTGTGTTACTTTGCATAAAAATGAATTGTTACATAATTGGTTTCTTTGTTAGGACTAATGTTCATTTGAAAACATATCGTCTCCCAGTGCTAGGCAGTAAAGGTGTTGTTGTGTGTGTTTGTGTGTGCGTCCGTGGAGCTCAGACTGGATGAGTTTCTCGGCCTGCAGCAGGAAATCCGCACCAGATGTGTGAATATTTCTAATGAGCAGAGAGACCGTGAGCGTGTGTTATGTGAGGACAGATAAACGCTGCTGTATGGATTCAGTCGGAAAGAAAACACCTCATTGACGGAGTTTGTTCAATCTTTTGTGTGATTTTCCTACTTTGACGTTTCTTCAAACCCTTTGCTTTTTTTTTTTATAAATTTTTGTAGCACTCCTTTCTTTCTTTTTATTTGAAATTAATCTCAAACATTGTATACGTTTTTTAAAATGTTTTCACTTGGATTTCAAGTCGAATCTGGCATGGCACTACAAAAACAAACACTTTCTCAAGAGTTCTTGCACCAAAACAGTCTTGATTTAGTTTACGTTGGCACTTATTATAAGCATCTTTTGGCTTGTTGTTTGGGCTTTGCTCATAAAGCGTTATTTGCCGTATGAAGCATTTAGATTTTTTTCAGTTTATTATGAGCTTGTTCTGGTTTGCTGGGTTTTTTTCCTAACAATATCTGCCAGCAGGAATGAGTCAACATTTATTCCTTTTTCCCTGTGATTTCTTTGCACCACTGAAACGTCATTTAAAGAAATAGTTTACCCAAAAATGAAAACGTGTTGAAAATGTGCTCATCCTCAGGTCAGTCAAGATTGAGATGAGTTTGTTTCTTCATCAGATTTGTAGAAATGTAGCACTGCATCAGTGTCTCAGCAGTGGATGCTCTGCAGTGAATGGGTGCCGTCAGAATGAGAGTCCAAACAGCTGATAAAAGCATCACAATAATCCACAGCACTCCAGTCCATCAGTGAACATCTGGAGAAGACAAAAGCTGAAACAAAAACGTTTAAAATGGCTCGAAACTAATATGTAATTTTTCACTGGAGGAAGAGTTATTATGGATTATGGACTCGTATTTTAGTTAAAAACGTCTTAATGCTGGATTAGTTTCAGCTTTTGTCTTCTCCAGATGTTAACTGATGGACTGGAGTGCTGTGGATTATTGTGATGCTTTTATCAGCTGTTTGGACTCTCATTCTGGCGGCACCCATTCACTGCAGAGGAGCCATTGCTGAGCAAGTTTGTATGTGGCCACTGAGACATTTGAATCCATGCTATTGACGTGTAAATGTGTTTTTGGATGAGATTTCTTTTTTACTGTACAGTTTAGTTTTAGTAAATGCTCTTCTCTTCACTGTGGATTTGACTTTCAAAAACACTGAAAATATGAGCTTCTCTCTATTTCATCTGCCATGTGTTCATTATTTTTGCAAACCACAAGCTGATATTAGTGTTGTGATGTTCAGTTGTGCAGTCATTTGGCAATTGTTTGTGTTGTGTTTCTGATGACATCACACCTGGATTGAGAAGAAATTCTGTGAGCTTTTTTAGTTTTGTGTGTGTGTGTGTGTGTGTGTGTGGGTGTGTGTTGGTGTGTGTGTGTGTGTGTGTGTGTGTGTGTGTGTGTGTGTGTGTGTGTGTGTGTGTGTGTGTGTGTGGGGATCACAGTAAACATCCATGACCAGTAAACACTGACCTTAGACCAGAAGATCAACTGAAATCCCAAAGTGGTTTGTGTCCAGCATTAAAATCAGATGCATTTAACCGCAGATTATAAACACCTGCTCTAAAGTCAACATGACATCGACATTCATTCTGTTTACATTCTGAATAACACTCTCCTGCTCTTATTGTACTCATTACTCCATTGTCTGCTAATGAAAGGCTGCTGGTGGCAAATGTTAACATTAGCTAGTAACATCACGGCGAATACAGCAATGATCCTGATAGATAAAATCATGACTGGTCCAGTATGATTCCACTCAGAAATGAATGCTTTTATTCATCAAGGCTGCATTAAATTGAGCAAAAGTGCCACTAAAAACATTTATAATGTTATGGAAGATTTCTTTTGAGCTTTCTATTCATCTGTGAATCCTGAAAAATAAAATGTATCACCGTTTCCACAAAAATATTGGGCAGCACGACTGTCTTCAACATTGATAATCAGAAATGTTTCTTGAGCAGCAGATCAGCATATTATACTGATTTCTGAAGATCATGAGACACTGAAGACTGGAGGAATGATGCTGAAAATACAGCTGCGCATCACAGAAATACATTACACTTTAACAGAGATTCACAGAGAAAACAGCTGTTTTAACTTCATACAGAGATTTTTACAGTGATGTAGCGACATTTGAGTGTTTCAGAAAACATACAGTTGTGCTTCTATAAGGAATAAATGTAAGAGTCAGTTTATGATCTTCATCACAGTATTCAGAGTCTGACTGAGACAGCCGTCTTCTGTGAGTGGGGTCAGATGTCAGATTCACCCGCACACGCTTATTCATTAACACGTTTGACCGTTAGCGGTGTTTGGGTGTGAGGGGCCGATCTCTGTGACCTCTGTGGCGTTCCCATGAATGCTTTTATTCATCAAGGCTGCATTAAATTGAGCAAAAGTGCCACTAAAATCATTTATAATGTTATGGAAGATTTCTTTTGAGCTTTCTATTCATCTGTGAATCCTGAAAAATAAAATGTATCACCGTTTCCACAAAAATATTGTGCAGCACGACTGTCTTCAACATTGATAATCAGAAATGTTTCTCGAGCAGCAGATCAGCATATTATACTGATTTCTGAAGATCATGAGACACTGAAGACTGGAGGAATGATGCTGAAAATACAGCTGCGCATCACAGAAATACATTACATTTTAACAGAGATTCACATAGAAAACAGCTGTTTTAACTTCATACAGAGATTTTTACAGTGATGTAGCGACATTTGAGTGTTTCAGAAAACATACAGTTGTGCTGAGCTTCTATAAGGAATAAATGTAAGAGTCAGTTTATGATCTTCATCACAGTATTCAGAGTCTGACTGAGACAGCCGTCTTCTGTGAGTGGGGTCAGATGTCAGATTCACCCGCACACGCTTATTCATTAACACGTTTGACCGTTAGCGGTGTTTGGGTGTGAGGGGCCGATCTCTGTGACCTCTGTGGCGTTCCCATGGCGACGGGGGCTCAGGGGTCAAAGGCTAATCTGTGGGAAACAGTGCAGGACTGTCATGTGTCGCTCTGCTGCCGGTGTAAATGAGTTTGAAGTGTGGTTTGCACAATAACATCTAATTTAAGCTGAAAACCAGTCAAATTAGTTATTCTTAATACAAATGTCAATACCTGATCAGAAGCTAATATGCAGACAGAGTGTTAATCACTTCAGACGCTTCGTCACGCTGCGTGATTTGAGTGAATGACATCGTTCTGCTGTTTAAAATGCTATCACAACTAGCATTTTTCAGCATTTCACACACAAATCACAGTGACAGTGAAGCGCAAACACACATACAGTGGTGTTCAGCGGAGTCACATTGGAAAACTGTTATTTAAAGCCTTATTTACATGAAAGTAAACAACTTTTAGGATTTTGGAAAGTTTCTTTCTTAAATCTGAAAAATTTAGGAGTATTTCGCCCAATTTCTGTGCTAATCAAATAAGCAAGTTTGTGATTGATATTGTAATGCAGTGAAAATATGGATCTTTGTCACTACTGTTCAAATTTTAATTTGTAAATTAACTTATTTTTTTTTATTAACTTGAAAAAGCTTAGAACATATTTATGCAATTGTGTATAATTACAAATTGTTTTTGAAATAAGAACATTATTAACAAGAACATTATTTAAAAACAGAAAATACAGTAAAACTACACAAAAATACAGTAAACATTTTAAAATATTATTACAATTTAAAATAACAGTTTTCTATGTGAGTATCTGTTAAACTGTAATGTATTTCTGTGATGCGCAGCTGTATTTTCAGCATCATTTCTCCAGTCTTCAGTGTCACATGATCTTCAGAAATCAGTATAATATGCTGATCTGCTGCTCAGTTTTTATCAGCTGTTATTGGTACTGCTCAATTATTAATGTGCATGTGTGTATATATCGGCACAGTGATCAACTAGAAACACTAAAAATGGCACTTCATGACAGAAAGGTTGACTGTAATATGCTTTTTCATTTTTTGTTAATTTTCCACTTGCAGTGCTGGGAATCACCACAGATCAGAAAGAAAAACACTCTCACACAGACACACTCTCTCTCTCTCTCTCTCTCTCTCTCTCTCTCAGTTTAATTTACATCAGTACTAAGCTGCAGCTGCATGCACTGAGCGGTAAAGTGAAATAGATACTGCACTATTATACTACAGTTATCATTGCATCTGGGTCAACAATAGCACGATAGCCTTTCATCTCGGTCTGCAGCAGAGAGCATGTCTGTACATGATTTTATGTTTGTATATAATGATTTTAGTTCTCTATCTCTGTGAGAGCGGCCCAGTCCTCTGACTCAACACACTGCTGAAGCGCTTGTGTGTAATCTGAACACTGTATTTGGATCGGAACGCACACACTTCAGCTCTGAATTGGGCCGCTTGCGTTTGGGAAGTTTGCTGATTCAAGTGTATTTTAGGAAACTTTGCTCGACTGGCGTAATTACAAACGCGGAGCAGCGGACGCTTGCATGTTTTCAGGCGGCTGAGGGCGAGCGATGTTTCATTCATGCAGAACCCTCACCGCATGTACAGAGAGCGAGTTAAAATAGCAAGTAATCAAGACACACATGTGCCTGGGGTTTAGGGTTTCTGTGCCGCTTTAGCATTGGACGGTACGTCTCTATGGGCTACAGAAAGATTGAGACGTATGTGAACGACCTTAGAGGAGTTTGTTTTTTCCTTTCCTTTGACCCCAGCGAGTCTTGAGTCCATGGGAACTGTAAATAAAATCTGTGCATAAAATGCTGGATCTGCTCTTTGGGCCGCTGTTAAACATGCATGCCGATCCCGAAAACAAAACTATGGAATTCACACTTATCTGAAGCAGAATGCCTTGACATCTGTTGGCATAAGTGCTTGTTTGTAAAACCCTTGGTTCGGGTTTTTTATTTTTTGAAAAAGTCTTTTTACAGTTTATGTGAAACTCTCGAGTGTGCTTCATACTTTGTGGAGTTGCAGATGTGACCTAGTTCTGCCACAGGAATCATTACACGTCTTGTTTTATTTTCTAGAGAAAACAAGGCAAATTCCAAATTCCATGCCTTTATCTGTCACTGCTGGTCTTGAGTTTTGTATATTGTGCATAAAGATGAAGGTCCCTGTGTGTGTGTGTGTGTGTGTTTGCAATGCTGCTGATACAGTTGAGTGCATAAGTTTACATTCCTCTTGTGGTATCTGCAAGATATTTAACATATTTAAAAATAATGCATTTAGTTTTTTTTATTTAGTATTGGCTTGATTAAGCTGTTTCACATGACATATATTCCACAAAGCAAAAGAACAACTGAATGAACATAAATGGTCCTGTCTTGAGTAGAGAAGCTGCCACTGTTCTTTAGAAAAAGCACATTTTGAGCTTTTCACAATTGAGGGAGACATACACAAAAACTACAATAGGTGCAAATATTTATTAATAACAAGAAGACATACTGGGAAAACTTTTGTAAATGGGATGAATAATGTAAATTGTTATTATTTTGTATTGTGGGAAATATACATATATCTTTATTTATATCGTTTTTTTATGAATTCTGCAATTTAGGAGACAAGGGGTATGCAAACACAGCTGTAAATTTGTATTTTTGAACACACGTCTTTCCAAAGCGAATCTAATTTGTTTACCTAAAACTTAATCTTTTATGAAAATGCGTCAGATTGTAGCTGACATCACCAGATAAAATATGCAAAGTCAGTGTGGTCTGCTCGTTTCCAAGTTTTCTAAAATTCAGTAAATGCTATGACATTCTCAGGCTGATACTCATAGCTATCATCTTACTGATTTTTTTTCTAGATTTTGTCTCTTAGTTTCTCTATAGAAAAACTCTAGCAATCTCTAAAGACTCTAGCAATCTTCTGTACGGACTTCAGGCCAAACTAATCACCTTTTGTCTCTGTCCTTCTTTTAGGATTCAGAAAGATCAGCCTAGATGACTTACGGAAGGCCTACATCGTAAAAGATGTGCAGCAATACATCCTCCACCGCCTAGACCAGGAGGAGGCCCTGCGACAACACCTCACCAAGGAGACAGCAGAGATGCTGAATCAGCTTCACATCAAGAGCAGCGGCTGCTTCCTGTACCTTGAGCGTGTTCTTGATGGAGTGGTTGAGAACTTCATCATGCTGCGGGAAATCCGAGACATCCCGGGGACACTGAATGGACTCTACCTTTGGCTCTGCCAGAGACTGTTTGTCAGAAAGCAGTTCGCCAAAGTCCAGCCAATCCTAAATGTGATTCTGGCTGCCTGCAGGCCGCTGACTGTCAGGGAGCTCTATTATGCAGTCTGGACTAAAAACATGACTTTGACAATGGAGGACTTTCAGAAGAAGATGGACATTCTCTTCAAGTTGCTTATTGATGGACTTGGCAGTACTAAGATCTTATTTCACTACAGCTTTGCTGAATGGCTCCTGGATGTTAAACACTGCACACAAAAATACCTTTGCAATGCAGCAGAAGGACACCGAATGATGGCCATGAGTTACACGTGCAGAGCAAAGCAGCTTAAGCCTCTGGAGGTGCAGGAGTTTGCCTACCACCTGATCAACTCGAACCTGCAGATTGAGCCCTTTAATCTCGCCCTGTGGATGGTGTAGAATGGCACCCCTGCTAAAGTCTCCCTGTCCACTTCAATCCCAAAAGAACAGGAGGTACTCCAACTACTAGTCAAAGCTGGGGCTCACGTCAGCAATGAAGATGACCATTCTTCCTGCATTTTGCAACAGGCCTTGGAACGTGAGGACTCTATTCGAACTCTACTAGATAATGGCGCTTCAGTAAATCAAACTGACTCCAACGGGAGAACTCTTTTAGCCAATGCTGCAGATGTAATCTGTATTCTGTTTTTGTGTTGCTGGTTTGTCTTTTTGAAGGACTGAAACACTTTTCTGGGGTTTGGCTTGAAAAGAGTATTGTATTTACTTGGGATTGTTGTAAACATGCTTCTTTTAGAGAGGAAGTAGGCCTATTTTTATCCTCTTTCCCATAGAACATGGACTCATATAGATTGTATGAGTGAGCGACCAATTAAACTATATGGAAAAGGAATGTTTTGCTGCTCTTCCACCAGTGGGGCTACAGAAAGATTGAGACGTATGTGAACGACCTTAGAGGAGTTTGTTTTTTCCTTTCCTTTGACCCCAGCGAGTCTTGAGTCCATGGGAACTGTAAATAAAATCTGTGCATAAAATGCTGGATCTGCTCTTTGGGCCGCTGTTAAACATGCATGCCGATCCCGAAAACAAAACTATGGAATTCACACTTATCTGAAGCAGAATGCCTTGACATCTGTTGGCATAAGTGCTTGTTTGTAAAACCCTTGGTTCGGGTTTTTTATTTTTTGAAAAAGTCTTTTTACAGTTTATGTGAAACTCTCGAGTGTGCTTCATACTTTGTGGAGTTGCAGATGTGACCTAGTTCTGCCACAGGAATCATTACACGTCTTGTTTTATTTTCTAGAGAAAACAAGGCAAATTCCAAATTCCATGCCTTTATCTGTCACTGCTGGTCTTGAGTTTTGTATATTGTGCATAAAGATGAAGGTCCCTGTGTGTGTGTGTGTGTGTGTTTGCAATGCTGCTGATACAGTTGAGTGCATAAGTTTACATTCCTCTTGTGGTATCTGCAAGATATTTAACATATTTAAAAATAATGCATTTAGTTTTTTTTATTTAGTATTGGCTTGATTAAGCTGTTTCACATGACATATATTCCACAAAGCAAAAGAACAACTGAATGAACATAAATGGTCCTGTCTTGAGTAGAGAAGCTGCCACTGTTCTTTAGAAAAAGCACATTTTGAGCTTTTCACAATTGAGGGAGACATACACAAAAACTACAATAGGTGCAAATATTTATTAATAACAAGAAGACATACTGGGAAAACTTTTGTAAATGGGATGAATAATGTAAATTGTTATTATTTTGTATTGTGGGAAATATACATATATCTTTATTTATATCGTTTTTTTATGAATTCTGCAATTTAGGAGACAAGGGGTATGCAAACACAGCTGTAAATTTGTATTTTTGAACACACGTCTTTCCAAAGCGAATCTAATTTGTTTACCTAAAACTTAATCTTTTATGAAAATGCGTCAGATTGTAGCTGACATCACCAGATAAAATATGCAAAGTCAGTGTGGTCTGCTCGTTTCCAAGTTTTCTAAAATTCAGTAAATGCTATGACATTCTCAGGCTGATACTCATAGCTATCATCTTACTGATTTTTTTTCTAGATTTTGTCTCTTAGTTTCTCTATAGAAAAACTCTAGCAATCTCTAAAGACTCTAGCAATCTTCTGTACGGACTTCAGGCCAAACTAATCACCTTTTGTCTCTGTCCTTCTTTTAGGATTCAGAAAGATCAGCCTAGATGACTTACGGAAGGCCTACATCGTAAAAGATGTGCAGCAATACATCCTCCACCGCCTAGACCAGGAGGAGGCCCTGCGACAACACCTCACCAAGGAGACAGCAGAGATGCTGAATCAGCTTCACATCAAGAGCAGCGGCTGCTTCCTGTACCTTGAGCGTGTTCTTGATGGAGTGGTTGAGAACTTCATCATGCTGCGGGAAATCCGAGACATCCCGGGGACACTGAATGGACTCTACCTTTGGCTCTGCCAGAGACTGTTTGTCAGAAAGCAGTTCGCCAAAGTCCAGCCAATCCTAAATGTGATTCTGGCTGCCTGCAGGCCGCTGACTGTCAGGGAGCTCTATTATGCAGTCTGGACTAAAAACATGACTTTGACAATGGAGGACTTTCAGAAGAAGATGGACATTCTCTTCAAGTTGCTTATTGATGGACTTGGCAGTACTAAGATCTTATTTCACTACAGCTTTGCTGAATGGCTCCTGGATGTTAAACACTGCACACAAAAATACCTTTGCAATGCAGCAGAAGGACACCGAATGATGGCCATGAGTTACACGTGCAGAGCAAAGCAGCTTAAGCCTCTGGAGGTGCAGGAGTTTGCCTACCACCTGATCAACTCGAACCTGCAGATTGAGCCCTTTAATCTCGCCCTGTGGATGGTGTGGAATGGCACCCCTGCTAAAGACTCCCTGTCCACTTCAATCCCAAAAGAACAGGAGGTACTCCAACTACTAGTCAAAGCTGGGGCTCACGTCAGCAATGAAGATGACCATTCTTCCTGCATTTTGCAACAGGCCTTGGAACGTGAGGACTCTATTCGAACTCTACTAGATAATGGCGCTTCAGTAAATCAAACTGACTCCAACGGGAGAACTCTTTTAGCCAATGCTGCCTACAGTGGAAATCTGGACGTTGTGAACCTTCTCATCTCCAGAAGAGCCAACATGGAGTTGGGGGACAACCATGGACAGACAGCACTTACTCTGGCAGCTAGACAAGGCCACACCAAGGTGGTCAACTGTCTCATCGGGTGTGATGCTAACATCAATCACACAGACCATGATGGCTGGACCGCCCTTAGGTCTGCAGCCTGGGGAGGTCACTCGGAAGTTGTGTCTGCGCTCCTGTATGCAGGTGCTAAAGTGGACTGTGCAGATGCTGACAGTAGAACTGCCCTGAGAGCTGCCGCTTGGGGAGGTCATGAAGATATTGTCCTCAACCTTCTTCAGCATGGAGCCGAAGTCAACAAGGCGGATAATGAAGGACGAACGGCATTGATTGCTGCAGCATACATGGGCCACAGAGAAATTGTCGAGCATCTGTTGGATCATGGAGCTGAGGTCAACCATGAGGATGTGGATGGCAGGACGGCGCTCTCCGTCGCTGCTCTTTGCGTGCCAGCCAGCAAAGGCCATGGTGCGGTCGTGAGCCTGCTGATCGACCGTGGAGCCGAGGTGGACCACTGTGACAAGGACTGCATGACCCCGCTTTTGGTGGCTGCCTACGAAGGCCATGTGGATGTGGTTGATCTGCTTCTAGAAGGAGGAGCGGATGTTGATCACACTGATAACAATGGGAGAACACCTTTGCTTGCTGCAGCGTCTATGGGACACGCTTCTGTTGTCAATACTCTGCTTTTCTGGGGTGCGGCAGTGGACAGTATCGACAGTGAAGGCAGGACCGTGCTGAGCATTGCATCTGCACAGGGGAACGTGGAGGTCGTCCGAACTCTGCTGGACAGAGGACTGGATGAAAACCACAGAGATGATGCAGGCTGGACGCCGTTGCACATGGCCGCTTTTGAGGGAAACAGACAAGTTTGTGATGCTCTCATTGAACAAGGTGCCCGCTGCACAGAGGTTGACAATGATGGACGTATCCCTTTGATTCTGTCTGCTCAAGAGGGTCATTACGACTGTGTGCACATCTTGCTGGAGAACAAGTCGTGTATTGACCAGAGAGGGTACGATGGGAGAAATGCAATCCGAGTTGCAGCACTAGAAGGACACAGAGACATCGAGGAGTTGTTGCTGAGCCACGGGGCGGATATTGACTTCAAAGATGCAGATGGTCGCCCAACTCTTTACATCCTGGCACTTGAGAATCAGCTAGCCATGGCGGAGTACTTCCTCGAAAACGGAGCCAATGTTGAGGCCAGTGATTTGGAAGGAAGAACGGCCTTGCATGTGTCATGTTGGCAAGGCCATGTAGAGATGGTCAGGTTACTAATCAACTACCATGCAGATGTGAACTCGTGTGATAATGAGAAACGCTCCGCCCTCCAGTCGGCAGCTTGGCAGGGTCACATAAAGATTGTTCAAATCTTGATTGACAATGGCACTGTTGTAGACCACACATGCAACCAGGGTGCTACAGCTCTGGGCATCGCAGCTCAAGAGGGGCACATTGATGTGGTTCAGACTCTTCTAGAGCATGGTGCGGATCCGAATCACGCTGATCAGTTTGGACGCACTGCCATGAGAGTGGCAGCCAAGGGTGGTCACACCTCCATAATCAAACTCTTGGAGAAATATGGCGCCACGAGTCTCAATGGCTGCAACCCGTCTCCTGTTCACACCATGGAGCAGCAAACACCCGCTTTGGTTGCTGGGAAAGTGCAGTCACTCACTATAAAATCCAGCAGCTCTGGAAGCACAGGAGCTGGCGACGTGCATTCAGCAGGACCAGGACAATCCAACGCACCTGTTCATGCTTTCAGCTCACCGTCAGAGTCTCCAGACTCAACAGTGGACCGGCAGAAGTCCTCCCTCTCCAATAACTCACTCAAAAGTTCAAAGAACTCTTCATTGAGGACCACCTCATCCACTGCGACTGCCCAGACTGTCCCCATTGACAGCGTCCATGCCCTTTCTTTTATTGAACAGATCCAGCAGCATTCACTGCCTCGCAGTCGCAGTCGTCAATCCATCGTTTCTCCCTCCTCCACCACCAGGTCCATCGGCACTCAGCCTGGCTCTCCAACCAGCGAGTATGATTGGAGCCAGGTGAAGCCAGGCCTGAAGTCCACCAAAGCGTCCAAGAATGGCCAAAACTGCTCAAACAAAGGAACATCTGATGAGAAGAAGAAGAGCAAGAATGGCTCTTATTCGCAGAACCAGGTTCTTGAGTACGAACTGACTCAGTTTGATAAAAGGCTTGTGCTCAATAAGCCAGTGTCCAACATTGCAGTTAAAGATCCTCAATGTAAGATCATGGTGGGAAGATCCAGCACTCTGGATTCTGTCCAATCGCAGGAGCAGTTTTACATTCAGGCCCAGAGCTGTGCAGAGAAGAAGAGGAATGGTATTATGACCAACCCCAACTACCACCTACAGGGAAACCAGGTTTTTCTTGGGAGAGTTTCAGTCCCCAGATCTGTTTCCAGCAGGGGCCACCAGGACCTTCTGGACAATTACCCAATAGGAGAGACGGAATTAAGCCTGAAACAAGCCCTACAGCTCCAGATTGAAGGATCGGACTCTGGGTTAAACTGCAAAAAAGAGACGCCGTTATAACTGGTGAGTACATGACGTTTAAAGACTATTTTGTGGCTGAAAGCACATTTGTAACTTACATTCACAATATTATTAGTTTGTCGCGTATATTTCCAGTGTATTATTACATAAAGCTGTAATTTTGTAGCGTTTATAGCAGTGAGTTTTTATATGTTATATAGAGTATAAAGCCTTTGTCTTTAAAAAAAGCTTATGGCAGTGGTTCTCAAACTATGGTGCGTGTACCACAAACCTCTAAATGCTACTATTGTGGTATATGCATGTTTTTAGATGCTCTACTGCAAAGGGCAGCACGATTTATCTAAACAACAGGGAATATTAATTTAAATCTAGTTAAATATGTTGGTTTTCGAAGAAACTTGGCGACTAGGTAGTGCTTAAGACACCCTGATTCGATCAAAGGTGGTACTTGGTCTGAAAAGTTTAAGAACCACTCATCTACATGTTGTAGGAATGTCTCAAATACTGACCCAAGTAGTTTTGATGCCGTTTCAGATGTCCTAATTCATCATTCAGAAAGAGACTGTCCCAAAGTGAATGCTTTCATCCGCAAAATAACTGAAACCATTTTCCACACTTCTCTGTGGAACGTCTCAAGAAGAAAGGAACGTGCGAGAAACCGAAGAGGGATTATTGCCCAACGGTGATGCAAATTCATACTCGTGCCTGTCGATGCTCCAGCCTTCTTGTGGTGACCATGATGCACACAGACGCTTTTATTTAATGCATTAATATTTAATAGGCAGTGGATGCACTTTCTTCCTATCATCTAAATTGTATTTAGTTTTTTTTTTTGCCTTTTAATGCTTTGTTTGTTTGTTTATCAGAGTTTACTTAAAAAAAAAAAGAAATGTTTGTTTTGTCTTGACCTGTATAAGTGCAACTGACAGCAATGTGCTGCTGGAGTGCATTGTTTCCTCTGACAGATATCACAAACTCTCCGTCGTATACGCATCTTTAAATCTCTCAGCGCACTCATAAAATCACGAAACCAGTCTTAGTTTACTCTTCGCACGTATTTATTTCGGAGAAAAAGCCGCTCCGTGTGTGCTGTATTCGCTAAAATCATGGTGCTATGTTTTGGCATAAACCACAAACCTCTTACTCTGGCATTTTAACTCGATATTATGTTTGTAGCATTATTGATGCCCTTAAAGAAGAGTAACTCTGGCTTTACCGTACTTCATTATTTAGTCCCTGTGGGACCTGTCTTTTATTTGTTTGTTTGTTTGTTTGTGTTTTCCTCTATTTACATAATTGCATATTTAAACAAACAGCAGTGTATCGTTAACTACAGAGTTTGGTGCTAAATGCAGAGTTCTCAGCGACTGAAGAAAATGCAACGAGCCGTATCCTAGTTTGTGCGGCGGTGGGAAAGCGGCAAGCGACGTCAGGGACTTCTGATGATAAGGTCAGCGAAAGGTCATTGTGCTTTTCATGCCAAGCAAACCGCAGTAATATTTGGATTTCAGGACAGGGTTTGAAATGTATACTCCTCAAGCCAAAGTTAAAACACAAAAAAGCCCCCGGTCTTGTGAAGCCGGATCTCATGTCTCCGAGCCGTGGCTCTCTGTGGGGGAGGGAGAGCGGGGCGGGTGTGGAGTGGATTTCAGACATCTGTTTGCTATGAGAGGAGACGCTCAGTAAGGCCATATTGGGTGTAACTGCATCAGAAAGCTTGTCCTCTGAAGAATTACAGAAAGGCACTTTACTAAGCCTTATACAAGGACAGACAGAGAATGAGCCTTTTAAGATGAAGATGAACCCTGGACAGTATTCAGAAATCTCAAGCCATCTGTTTTACACTTTTTTTTATTTTTATTTTTTCTCTCTCTCCTTTGTTCAGCTGTTTTGGTTCTGAGCCTGGAGTTCATTGCAAGAGAAGTTTGATTGTAAATAGCTGACAGTGTACATTGAAAACTTTTACATTTTGAAATTTTTATTTCGGAGAAAAAGCCGCTCCGTGTGTGCTGTATTCGCTAAAATCATGGTGCTATGTTTTGGCATAAACCACAAACCTCTTACTCTGGCATTTTAACTCGATATTATGTTTGTAGCATTATTGATGCCCTTAAAGAAGAGTAACTCTGGCTTTACCGTACTTCATTATTTAGTCCCTGTGGGACCTGTCTTTTATTTGTTTGTTTGTTTGTGTTTTCCTCTATTTACATAATTGCATATTTAAACAAACAGCAGTGTATCATTAACTACAGAGTTTGGTGCTAAATGCGGAGTTCTCAGCGACTGAAGAAAATGCAACGAGCCGTATCCTAGTTTGTGCGGCGGTGGGAAAGCGGCAAGCGACGTCAGGGACTTCTGATGATAAGGTCAGCGAAAGGTCATTGTGCTTTTCATGCCAAGCAAACCGCAGTAATATTTGGATTTCAGGACAGGGTTTGAAATGTATACTCCTCAAGCCAAAGTTAAAACACAAAAAAGCCCACGGTCTTGTGAAGCCGGATCTCATGTCTCCGAGCCGTGGCTCTCTGTGGGGGAGGGAGAGCGGGGCGGGTGTGGAGTGGATTTCAGACATCTGTTTGCTATGAGAGGAGACGCTCAGTAAGGCCATATTGGGTGTAACTGCATCAGAAAGCTTGTCCTCTGAAGAATTACAGAAAGGCACTTTACTAAGCCTTATACAAGGACAGACAGAGAATGAGCCTTTTAAGATGAAGATGAACCCTGGACAGTATTCAGAAATCTCAAGCCATCTGTTTTACACTTTTTTTTATTTTTATTTTTTCTCTCTCTCCTTTGTTCAGCTGTTTTGGTTCTGAGCCTGGAGTTCATTGCAAGAGAAGTTTGATTGTAAATAGCTGACAGTGTACATTGAAAACTTTTACATTTTGAAATTTAATTTCCTGTATTATATTGAGCTGAATTTTCTGACATATTAAAGTGCTTAATAAACATATCTGCTTTTCTGCCAAAGCAATTCATTAAGCGTTTCTTCTTAATTTGTGGTGTCGATCGTGACTATTGTTGCTGCTCTTGCTGATTTGACAAAACCCACAAACTTACATTGAAGGAGGGACTTGAGCAGCATGGAAACACCCTATGACAGAGATTTTAGTGGGTGAGCATCATGCATGTTGTCTTTACAAATATCAAATCTACTTTAGATTAAGGCAAGACAATACAGGCAACCCCACTGATTTTTTTATGCACTGGTCAATTTTGAGTTTTTGCCTTATTTTGCTTCAATAACATCTGTTGTTTCAGACGAGTGGAAAGAAAACATCCAAAAAACATTTTAAGTGTTTGTTTAATTTCACTTATTCTATTTGCATCTTATTTATACAACATTTTATTCCTAGAAGCATGGTGAAAATGTGTTTATTTTTCTGTCCATTGACAGTATTTTCTGATTTTATGGAGTGATAAAAAGAGAAATCCAAAATCCCCTCGGTAAAAACCTTTAACTCAAATATGTAAACAAAATCAGAGAACGATCAACCTGACTTTATCCAATGATCAGATTTATGTTCCTGAAATGTATGCAAATTAGTGCATGCCTTATTTGTATATTTAAACATAACATTTCAGAAAATGTGTAATGCAAAACAATTGTATGGTGATTTAATCAGCTGAGGAGAGTTATGATGCTGTCTAGTAGTTAAATTGTCATCCTATTCACCTGTTGTGTCTTGCCTTAAAATAATTTTTCAAGTTCTCTGTACAGTGTTTGGATATGGACTCAGTGTCCCGATTCAACACACAGCCTGTAGACACCATGACAAAAATGCTTTGTGTTGATGTTTTTACCCCGTATCTGAAGACTGGATCTCACACAGAAAGGAGCCAGCGATATCCAAAAGCTTTTACACATGAAATATCTTGTCTTTTCAGAGTCCGGATGATAAGACAAGATACGAGAAACGCTGATTCTGCGTCCAGTTCTTCATGCCGCTAGGTAAAGTCTGACCATCACACATGCATCCAAACAAAAACTGAGAACACTGACTGTCGCTGGAAATATGTTTTAGAATATTTGCACATATGTTACAGTATTATGGATTTTTTGTTTTTTTTTAAACCGAAATATTGCACGAAGCTATTCGTTCATGCATTGAAAAAGAAGTGGACTGTGGCTTTCTAAAAAAGTGCTTTGCTTTAAATAGCTTTGTGTAGGCAGTATAGCTCTCAAATCTCATTCGCGCTTGCGTTCAAGTCGGCCAAAACCAGGCCAGGTTTCGACAGTCGACGTCAAACCTGCCGACACGTCTCAAATTGAACCTGCATCATCAGGTAAGATTTTCTATGAGTAACATTATTTTATTCTTTCTGACAGAAAGCTGTATGATTTCATAATACTTGGAATAAAGCACAAGACTCGTACTAAGTTCGTTGTATGGTGCTTTTTCTAAACTATTGGAGGATTGCAAAGTTAGGACAATATTTGGACAAGTTTAATACAAATACTTGAGTATCTAAGTAAGATCAAGTAGCGTGCTTGGAGTATTCTTGATCAGTTCACAGCACTCAAAATAATAAATTGACCCAGGACCACAAAACCAGTCATATGGATCAAACGTGTTAAATATAGAGAAATCATCTGGAAGCTGAATAAATAAGCTTTCACATTGATGTATGGTTTGTTAGGATAGGACAATATTTGGCTGAGACACAACTATTTGAAAATCTAGAATCTGAGGGTGCAAAAAAATCTAAATATTGAGAAAATCATCTTTAAAGTTGTTCAAATGAAGTTCTTAGCAATGCATATTACTAATCAAACATTAAGTTTTGATATATGTACGGTAGGAAACTTACAAAATATCTTAATAGAACATGATGTTTACTTATTATCCTAATGATTTTTGGCATAAAAGAGAAATGTATAATTGGGACCCATACAATGTATTTTTGGCTATTGCTATAAATATACCCCAGTGACTCAACACTGCTTTTGTGCTCCGGGGTGACGAATAATCTTTGTACAAGCTACTTTTTTACATTTGTTAAAGGGTTTTGAGCCAAAATATGATCATCGCCATCATTTACTCACATTCATGTCATTTCAAACCTGTGATATTTTGAAGAACCCTGAGATCCAAAAAATATTGGACCCCACTGACTTTCATTAAATGGTAATTTTTCTCGAAATATTTTTTTGTAGTAAATGATGACAGAATGTTTGTTTCTGGGTGGACTGTCTCTTTAAAGGTTTGTTGTGGCCCTTAGAAAGCATAAAGCTCTTGAGAACTCTAAGAATCTGGATGAGCAGCAGCAGACGCTGGTATTACTCCAGCTTTCCTCAGTCTTTCCATCGCTCGTCCTGCAGTGAGCGCCGTAATTACACAGCCGCATCCTGAGCTGCACGTGGCAGCCGTAGGTTCTGCAGCTCAAACCTCAAACTTTTAACCGAGTCATGTCTAAATGTTTCCCGTTACGCTGACCCGACAGATTTATAGGCTACGTGACGCTGAGACGCACTGCGGAAACCTCTCGACCTGCGTCCATTCAGATTTAATGATGTGCAGGAGGTTTTTCTGGGTGGTTATCTTAAGCTGAAATATTTGTGTTAGCTGAAATGAAAGAACATATAAATATTATGTGGAACAAGGTTTAACCATATAATTTGATACTTAAAATAAAATATATGTTAACTAAAATTTAATTAAATATAGAAAAAAGTAAACTTGAAGTATAGGAAAAAAGTTAAACGTTAAAAGTTATTTTATTTTTTATTATTTTTATAGTTATTTATTCTATATTTTTATATTTATTTATTTATTTTCCTATTTAGTTTAACTTGCACTAAAATAACTGAAACTGAAATAAAAATGTATAAAAACTAGACATTAAAAAAACCTAATAGAAATTACAAAAATACACAATTACTAAAACTTTACTAAAATTTAAATGAAAACAAAATAAAAAACTAAAACTGAACAAAAAAATACTATTTAAAAACTTAAATAGTAATATATAGAACGAAGAACAAAAAATTAGTACAAATGAAAAAAGCACATAAATCATTAGAAATTAAAATGAAACCTGAAAATACAAAATATTAAAAATGTGAATAGTATATAAATTATTCTAAAATAACACTGACTAGAGGCTGATAACATGGTTTATTTCCAAATGCATTTCACTCGAAACGTGGTTTCATTAAATTAATATACATTTATTTCACTTTTTTTTTTCCCCCTTAAGCAGTCATAGAGTTAAACATTATTGACAAACATCTCTGTTAGCGCATCTGAAAAGCTCTGGTCTTCATGGACAGATGGATGGAGAGAAACTAATTCAGTAATCAGTAAAGCTGTCAGCAGGAGCGGTCAGATAGTCACTGTGTGTGCTGGACTCTGGGAATCTCTGTATCTCAACAGGTGTGTGTGTGTGTGTGTGTGTGTGTGTGTGTGTGTGTGTACTTGCTTGCTTTGGCAGTGTTTTGGATGCCTTGCAAGGATTTCTTGAGGTCTGTGTGTGAGCATGTGTTCAGAGTTGATCTGAGGTCACATCTCTACTGTCTGCGAATTATAGTCCCATGCAGCAGAACTTAGTTACTGGAACTTCCTGAAGGCACACACACACACAGTCTGTTAGAAGCCTGAGACACAAAGGTGGGTGTGTTTAAGTTTCCTGATGTTTTTAAGCGTCTCTTGATTGTGCTGCTGGGAGAGGAGGGGGAGACTGTGTGTGTGTGTGTGTGTGTGTGTGTGTGTGTGTGTGTGTGTGTGTGTGTGTGAGAGAATACACGGGTGATGTGTGTGTGTGTGTGTGTGTGTGTGTGTGTGTGTGTGTGTGTGTCTGTGTGTGTGTATAAGTGCTATCAAATTATTAATTGCAATTAATCGCATCCAAAATGTTTTTTTTTTGTTTACATAATGTGTGTGTGTACTGTGTATATTTATTATGTTTATATATAAATACAAATACATGCATATATATTTAAGAAAAATATGGTGTGTATATATTAAATATATGTATATATAATATGAAATAAGGATATACATATGTACATGTAAATTATTTCAAAATATGTACTGTTTGTGTATGTATTTATATATATATATATATA
>NW_015505791.1:586324-587789 GCF_001515645.1 Sinocyclocheilus grahami
TAAATATTTAGCTGAAGCACCTTAACAGCCTCAAGTCTTTTTTTGGGGGTATGATACGATAAGCTTTGTTCATCAGCATTTGGCAATTATCTGCCATTCTTCTCCTCCCCTCTTCACCTCTCAGGCTCTGTCAGGTTGGATGGGGCAGACGCACATTTTCAGGTTTCTCCAGAAATAATTGATTAGGTTCAAGCTCAGGCTGTGGCTGGGCCACTCAAGGACATTCACAGAGTTGTCTATAAGTGTGCTTAGGGTCACTGTCCTGTTGGAAGGTGAACCTTCTGTCCAGTCGGACGCTCAGAATCCTCTGAACAGGTTTTCATTAAGGCTATCTCAATATTTTGCTGCACTGAGCTTATCTTCTACTCTGACGAGTCCCTCAGTCCCTGAAAAACAGCCCCACAGCATGAGGCTGCTAGCAGCACACTTTACTTTAGGGATGCTACTCTGCAGGTGATGAGCGGAGCTGCTTTCCTTCAAACATGATGCTTAGAATTGAGGTTCATCTGACCAGACAATCTTGTTTCTCAGAGTCTCAAGATCCTTTAGGTGCTTTTTTGTAAATTCCAAGTGTGTTTTCATGTGTCTTCACTGAGGAGAGGATTGAGTTTGGCCACACTGCCATAAAGCCCAGATCGGTGGAGTGTTGCAGTGATGTTTGTCCTTCTGTAGGCTTCTCCCGTCTCCACATATGATCATGGAGCTCAGCTAGAGTGACCATCCGCTTCTTGGTCCCCACACTAACCAAAGCCCTTCTCCATCAGTTGCTCAGTTTGGTCAGGAGGCCAGCTCTAGGAAGAGTCCTGGTTGTTTCAAACTTCTTCCGTTAGTCTACATGCTTCTGTGATCCTTCAAAGAAGCAACATTTTTTTCTGAACTCTTCTACAGATGTGTGGCTTGACAGACATGTTTCTGAGATCTACATGCAGTTCTTTTGACCTCAGGGCTTGGGTTTTGCTCTGATATGCATTATCAGCTGTTAGACCTTTTATTAGGACGTGTGCCTTTCCAAATCATACCCATTCAATTGAATTTGCCACAGGTTAACTCCACTTAAAAGTGTAGTAAATTCGAAAAGCAATATGAATGCTCTTGAGCTAAATTTCAACTGTCCCAGATATGCAATGGAATCACTTAAGTTTATTATTTTTAATAAATTTGCAAAGATGTTAAAAAACTTTTTTTTTGCTTGACAATTATGGTGTATGGAGTGTAGATTGCTGTGGAAAAAAGTAATTTAAAGCAGTTTAACATAAGGTAGCAACAAAACAAAATGTGAAAAAAATGAAGGGGTATGAATACATTCGCAAGGCACTGTGTGTGTATGTATATATATATATATATATTGATTTATTTCCTTCACATGTGTTTTATTCATGTCAAGAGGAGAGACATAGTGTCTGTGTGTGACTAATGATTGAGGTTCATTCAAGGACAACGCTGTGTGTGTGTGTGTGTGTGTGTG
>NW_015505791.1:588788-589294 GCF_001515645.1 Sinocyclocheilus grahami
ATAGCCAAATTTAAAATGCATAGTGTAACGATGAACTTAAAAGTGTTAGAAAGTATTAACTGTTGTTACAATTATTCATGAGATTGTACAATGCATCATAAGGTGCATAATGCATTAAAACTACTTTTATAATGCTTTATGCATAAAGGCTTTAAGTACAGTGTTACCAGAAACTCCTGCAGGTTTGAAACAACTCAAGGAAGAGTAAATGATGACAAAAATGTTCATTTTTGGTGAACCGTCCCTTTAACAAACGTCACTGATGTGTAAATGCAGGATTTGGTTTTCTCTGGTGAACCTAAGTGTGTTTATTACATTCTGATGAAAGATTACGAAGACAACATGATCGTACTTTCATCTGATGGACAAAGAGCTGCTTTAGCCGAGACGTGTCTGTTCTAGAGAGTGGAGAATAAGTAAGCTGGCGTCGTGCCTAACATCGCCCCTTAGCTGTTATAAATCCACTGTAAACCACGGCTTCATGGGGATTACTGCTTTTATAACAC
>NW_015505791.1:590789-591812 GCF_001515645.1 Sinocyclocheilus grahami
TTGAACGTGGCTCAGCCAATCAGAATCAAGGACCGGAACGATCCGGTTTATAATAATGCCTTTAAAACAATCTTAATTGTTTTAGTTGTTAAAGCTTTAGACAAAATATTAAAAGTGTATTTAAAAAGTTTGCATATGTATTTTTTTGTCATATTTGCTCCGTCAGGCTTTTATGGCTCATATAGTCTGATACAGTAGGAATAAACAGCTCCGTTTTATTCAGAGCAATGCAATCCAGTGCTGATGGAGAGCTGAAGAAATAAAGGCTCCTCAGAAGATGTGAGATGTTCTGGAGGCTTGTGAAGATCACTCCTCCGCTGAGGAACAGTGAAAGTAAAGCTTCTGGAAACAAACGCTCCTCAAAAGATCCTGAGGATCAGATTTGAGACTCTAAAACATGATTGATGGAGAATCAAGTAAAGCTGAGCTGCTTCAGTCCAGTAAGTGTTCATCTGGAGATATTACTGACGTTATTCTGACGCTTACTTAAAACATTAAGTTTCATTAAAATTGTTATTCTGTTCTGTTGTTCAGGTTTCGATCAGCGTCTGATCTGTGAGTCTTCATCGGTTTCTCAGGAGGACAGTGAACAGCACTGCTTTTGTCGCTCTGAAGAAACCTGTCGGTTCGTCCCTGGAGCGTCCAGTCATCCTCATGAAGGAGACAATCAATAACCTGTCTGCACCCACACTCTCTCTCTCACACACACCCCCCCTCTCTCACCCACACCCACACTCTCTCTCTCTCTCTCTCTCTCACACTCACTCACTCACTCTCTCTCTCTCACACACACTCACTCTCTCACACACACTCACACTCACTCTCTCACACACATTCACTCACACACACACACATTCACTCACTCACTCACACATTCACTCACTCACTCACTCTCTCTCTCACACACTCACACTCACTCTCTCACACACACACTCACTCACTCACTCACTCTCTCTCTCTCACACACACACTCACACACAAACACACTCACTCACTCTCTCTCTCTCTCTCACACTCACACTC
>NW_015505791.1:592311-594808 GCF_001515645.1 Sinocyclocheilus grahami
TCTCCCTCCCCCCCCCTCTCTCTCTCTCTCTCTCTCTCTCTCTCTCTCTCTCTCTCTCACACACACACACATGTGTCTGGCTCCGGTTCATTGATCAGGGACTCGGGGCTGGATCTCGTGGAGTATTCTCTCCTCTTCAGCTTGTCATGTCAGATTTGCGTCAGACGAGAGCTCTGACCTCCTGCTGCAGGAACAGCCCCTTGTCTTCATCAGCAGAGCAACACAGAAGTGTGTTTGACCCTCAGTTATCACAGATAATCAGCTCTGATATGCTGGAGGAAAAGCTGTTCTGGGTCTATTAATCATAGTTCAGTATGATTTATTAAAATCTGTCAAAGCTTATCTAATAAAAGTCAAGTCTATACACAGAAATTTTAGTGCAGGATTTACTTTTTCATGTTGATTTTGCTAGTAGCTTTTACAAATGGTTACAAAGAAAAAGCAAGTATAACATTGAATTAAACATTATATTTTAAAGTAAAAAGACTTAAATATATGCCAGCCTGCTTCCGCCACTAAATGAAAAAACAAAAAGGTAACTATGGATTTTTAATCACACAATTCTGACATTTTTTTTCTTGCAATTCTCTTTTTTTTCTCAGAACTGCGAGAGACAAGCTTGTAATTGTTGTTTATAAACTCTAATTCTAAAGAACTGGAAAATAAAAGACTATTTTCTTACAATTGCAAGTTTATATCACACAATTCTGGAAAAAAAAGTAAGAATAGCAAGATATAAAATAAAAATATATATAAAATCAGAATTGTGAGATTAAAGGTAACAATTACCTTTTTGATTTTTATTCAGTGGCAAAAAAAACAAGCTTCCATAGAAATAGTATTTTCTTGTAAAACATACTCCAATAATCTTTTATTTACAACTTTGTTGCTCATTGCCATTGTTATTTTAGTATTAATTAAAAGTATTAATATTCTAGTATTTAATATGAATTTGATTTTATTACCGTTTTCGTTTTAAGTTTAGTTTTAGTCATGTTATTTGCTTCTGTTATTTTTATTTGTTTATATTTTGCTGTATATTTTATTTCATTTTGAGTAATTTTGGTACTTCAACTTTTTCAAACTTGAGTTCGTTTCTAAGGCAATGCTTCTAATTAAGTTCTATAAGCTTTTAATCTGATAATTGTTACATTATTTCAGTTTTACTTCAGTTACTTAAAATTGTATACATTTCACCTGGATTACACTTAAAAATCTATAAATAGTTAATGCAAGAAGTAACATTTTGTCAGTATTTACTAACCTTCATGCTGTTCTAAATCTTATCAAATGAGACATTTAGCATTCATAAAATCAGTCTGGTTTTGTGAAATGAATCTACTGGTTTATAGAAAAGATTAATCTCAGAAGAGTGAATAATGACTGAAATCGTCATCTGACTTCAGAAGACTTGATGCATTATGAGGTTATGTTGTTTTGAAGCTTGAAAGCTTTGCCCTCATTCACTGTGGACAAACTGAGCAGGACTTTCCTCTAAATAGATCTGTTGTTTTCCACAGAAGAACAAATATGGGTTTGGAAGGACATGAGGGTGAACAAGCGATGACAGGACGATCATTTAAGGCTGAACTTTCCGTCAGCGCAGTACTGAAGGATTGTGGCGTGATGAAATCCTGCCGGTTTGTTCAGAGGTTTGTGGAGTTCACAGATGGTGTTCTGGTATCTGAGGAGCCATTCTCCGTCTGATGGATGTTCCAGATGTGTGTCGGCCCCCTGCGCAACGGCCCGAGGAAACATGACCCTGTCGACCTCACACAACCCCAGAAACCAGAGCCGAAGACCAGAAACCAGAGCAGAACCCCAGAAACCTGCTCCAGAAACCAGAGCAGAACTCCAGAAACCAGAGCTGAAGACCAGAAACCAGAGCAGAAGACCAGAAACCAGAGGAACACAAACCCAGTGAACGGCACGTTAACTCAGTGCTATTTCAGTATCAGTTCTTTATTTGATATTTTCATTTCCATCTTAGTTTTAGTTAAACTATTAGTATTTTGTTGTTTTTGTCATTTTATTAGCTTTTTTATATCAATATAGTTTTCATAATATTTTTTGCTACTTCAAGATAAACTAAATGAAAATTAGAAATGTTGCCTTGCAAGCTGAAATAAAATAAGATATTTTCAGTTAAACTTTAGTATTACAGTAGTCTTTCTTTTACTTATAATTGATATACAATAACTTATATAGTGTTCTACAGTGTGAAGCTTCATTACTGTTAACTAGTTGTCAGTGTTTTAGTATTGTTTATGTAATTTTATAGTATTTAAATTGAATTAACTTTTATTTGTATGTTTTCAGTTTTCTTTTTTAAGTTAAGTTTAGGTAATTTTTTTTGTGTGTGTGTGTGTTTAGTGTGTGTGTGCTTGCGTGCGTGCGTGTGTGTGTGTGTGCGTGCGTGTGTTTGGTGTGTGTGTGTGCGCGAGTGTGTGTGTGTGTGTGTGTGTGTGTGCATGAGTGTGTGTGTGTGTGTGTGTGT
>NW_015505791.1:596046-596520 GCF_001515645.1 Sinocyclocheilus grahami
ACGTGTTTTTGGTGTGTGTGTGTGTGTGTGTGTGTGTGAGAGTGTGTCTGTGCGTGTGTGAGTGTTTGTGAGAGTGTGTGAGTGTGTGTCTGTGAGTGTGTGTGTGTGTGTGTGTGTGTGCACGAGTGTGTGTGTGTGTGTGTGTGTGTGTGTTTGACCTACTAAAGTCTCGTGTTGTTTATCCAGTCAGATGGTTGGAGGTGTTGGACGAAGGCCATCGTGAGTCTCTAACACACTCGTGTGCTGCTGCAGTGAGTTACACACACACACACACACACACACTGCTTCACATCAGGCCTACATAAGCAAGGAAAGATAGAAAAATTATAAACTTGTTTTACAAAAATGGATGGAAATAAAGAACAGAAGAATAGAATAGGGGTCTAAATGAAGCTGCAGGCAGTGACATGATCCGAGGGTCGTTCACGGTGAGAAATTCCTCTCCAGGTGTGTGTGTGTGTGTGTGTGTGTGTG
>NW_015505791.1:596612-597473 GCF_001515645.1 Sinocyclocheilus grahami
ACACACACACACACACACACACACACACTGCTTCACATCAGGCCTAAATAAGCAAGGAAAGATAGAAAAATTATAAACTTGTTTTACAAAAATGGATGGAAATAAAGAACAGAAGAATAGAATAGGGGTCTAAATGAAGCTGCAGGCAGTGACATGATCCGAGGGTCGTTCACGGTGAGAAATTCCTCTCCAGGTGTGTGTGTGTGTGTGTGTGTGTGTGTGAGTGAATGGTGTTGTATCTGCTAATGAAAGAATATTTCTGTGACAATGAGCACCTGTGTAACACATGTGAGGGATGAAAGTCATTATTACTGTTTTCACTGAGTGCGGGGAAAATGCATGTTTGATTTCACTTCATTTTTAATGTGACGGAATGTTGCACAAAATAGAATTGATCTCTAACTTGAATAATATATAATAAGTATGTGTGTGTGTGTGTGTGTGTGTGTAGCTTCACTAGTGAACACTAGAGGCATCAGTGTCACATGCTGAACTGCAGTAATGACTGCCATATGAGCCTGTTAAACTTTCCATCACACACACACACACTCACACACACACACACACACACACACTCGAGTCGCTCCAGGAGAGAGAGATCGACACACATTCTGGTTCTGTTCGGCTCAAGCTGCTGTTTATTTGCTCCGAACATTTTAATAACTAGTTTCTCTCTCTGTACAACACCAATCCAAAACCCATAAAACTCCTCTAAACGTGTGTGTGTGTGTGTGTGTGTGTGTGAGAGAGAGATACACGTGGCCTTCAGATGGGTTTGTTCAACTTTTGGATGATTATTATTCTGAGTGTCCCAGTGATTTAAAAATAAATCAATAAATTGTGTGTATATATATATATATA
>NW_015505791.1:597717-602717 GCF_001515645.1 Sinocyclocheilus grahami
AACAATTACATATCTGGTAAATGCATAAATGTAAATGCATTATGATTTTTATATTTTATGAGATATGAAAATAATGTCTCAAAGGAAAAAACATGTCAGTCAAAACCAATGAAGTAATTTTGAGGTGAAAGTGGAATATTTTCATGAGATTCAACACGAATGTCACATAATAGCAGTGATTGACCTTGAGAGCTCATCACACACACACACACACACACTCACTCACTCCTCACTGACAGACGCTCTCAGTGTGTATGAGATGAATGCAGACGCCCTTGACCTGCTACCTCTCATTCAAACACACACTCACACACACAGCTCATCTGCATTCGAATGAACAGTAATCTGATGGATGCTCTGCTGTCTGCGTTTCTCATATCATGCAGATATTCATGATACAGTCGAGCAGCAATAATAATACGACATCATACTGCACACAAAAAAAAAGCCAGAGAGAATATTTACAATCATGTTATGGATCATATGATAATAAATGTTACTGATAATGTTCAGTGATCTGCAGCTTTAACATATTTAGACAAAACACATTCTTTTGATTTAAAGCGTTAAATCCTTGACATTTACTCTTTGCATAATAATGCATGTCATTATCATATTCATGTATTTAAATCGCACTCCATGCATTACACATCTCTGTGATGGATGATGTGATTATGAAACATCAGTTTGATGGAAATTCAGTTTCAGACAAATAAACTCCGTTCACAACCGTTTCATTCAGTTCAATTTAATTTTCATTCAACGAAAAATGTGCTCTTTCTGAACACAACTTCAATAAATAGAAGGAACAGATTCAGCTAATTCTCTGATGGTGGTTAATGGTCACAACATGCAAGTAATCTAATGAAATATTTCAGCATTTCAACAATTTTGTATATACAGGTATGATATGTGCAAATTTGAAATGTAAATAAGTATGTGTGTTAAATAAAAAAGGTATACTAGTGTTGTGTGTTCCACGATTATAGTTAGGTGTTCTTGAGATGGATTGCCTGAGGGAAGAAACTGTTCCTGTGTCTGGTCGTTCTGGTGCTCAGAGCTCTGTAGCGTCGACCAGATGGCAACAGGTCAAAGAGGGAGTGTGCTGGATGTGAGGGGTCCAGAGTGATTCTGCCAGCCCTTTTGTTCACTCTGTATAAGTACAGTTCTTGGAGAGAAGGGAGGGTTGTACCAATGATTCGCTCAGCAGTCTGGACTACCCTCTGAAATCTTCTGAGGTCAGATTTGGTAGCTGAGCTAAACCAGACAGTTATTGAAGTGCAGAGGACAGATTCAATGATGGCGGAGTAGAACTGTTTCAGCAGCTCCTGTGGCAGGTTGAACTTCCTCAGCTGGCGAAGGAAGTACAACCTCTGCTGGGCCTTTTTAACAATGGAGTCAATGTGAGTGTCCCACTTCAGGTCCTGAGAGATTGTGGTGCCCAGGAACCTGAATGACTCCACTACAGTCACAGTGCTGTCCATGATGGTGAGTGGGGGAGTGCAGAGGGGTTTCTCCTGAAGTCCACGGTCATCTCCACAGTTTGGAGCGTGTTGAGCGCCAGGTTGTTGAGACTGCACCAGACAGCCAGCTGCTCGACCTCCTGTCTGTAAGCAGACTCGTCACCATCCTGAATGAGGCCGATGAGTGTGGTGTCGTCTGCAAACTTCACGAGCTTGACAGAGGGGTCTTTAGAGGTGCAGTCGTTGGTGTACAGGGAGAAGAGCAGTGGAGAGAGAACACAACCCTGAGGAGCTCCAGTGCTGATCGTACGGGTGCTGGATGTGTATTTTCCCAGCCTCACTAGCTGCTGCCTGTCTGTCAGGAAGCTGGTGATCCACTGACAGATGGAGGTGGGCACGGAAAGCTGAGTTAGTTTGGACAGGAGGAGGTTTGGGATGATAGTGTTAAAAGCCGAGCTGAAGTCCACAAACAGGATCCTCACATAAGTCCCTGGTCTGTCTAGATGTTGCAGAACATAATGCAGTCCCATGTTTACTGCATCGTCCACAGACCTGTTTGCTCTGTAGGCAAACTGAAAAGGATCCAGTAAGGGTCCAGTGATGTCCTTTAGATAAGCCAAAACTAGTCTTTCAAATGATTTCATGGCTACAGATGTTAGAGCCACAGGCCTGTAGTCATTAAGTCCAGTCATTTTGGGTTTCTTTTGGGATGGGGATGATGGTGGAGCATTTGAAGCATGAGGGGACTTCCTCTTTGCCACTCTGATCTCCTATTCCAGTGTGTATTTGGCCTGTTTATACAAGAATCTCTCCCCATTCCTGCGAGCATCTTCTTTGGCCTGACGGAGCTGTCTGAGTTTTGCAGTGAACCATGGTTTGTCGTTGAATGTTAAATGAGTCCTGGTAGAAATGCACATGTCTTCACAGAAACTGATATAAGATGTTACAGTCTCTGTGAGCATGTCCAGATTGGTGGCAGCAGCTTCAAAGACGCTCCAATCAGTGAGGTCAAAACAAGCTTGTAAGTCCTGCTCTGCTTCATTAGTCCATCTTTTTACAGTCCTTAATACAGGTTTAGCTGATTTCAGTTTCTGCCTGTAGGTCGGTATAAGATGAACCAAGCAGTGATCAGAGAGCCCCAAAGCTGCTCGTGGGACAGAGTGATATGCATTCTTTATTGTGGTGTAACAGTGATCCAATATATTACTGTCTCTGGTGGGACATGTGATGTGCTGTCTGTATTTTGGCAGTTCACGGGAGAGATTGGCTTTATTAAAGTCCCCGAGAATGATTAAAACAGAGTCCGGGTGTTGTTGTTCTGTGTCTGTGATCAGATCAGCGAGTTTCTGTAAAGCGGAGCTCTAAGAATAATCTAAATCCGGTAGAAGATTTTGTGGTGTGTTCTGCCGAATGTTCAGCAGTTCATCCCTGGTCAAACTGATCGTGTTTGAGAAACAAAAAAACTGAAAAAATGAACAAAAACAGTACAAACACTGAAGAGCCAAGCACTGAGGCTTCCGTGTGCGGTGCCATCTTATTCATATATTATATACATTCATATATTATTTAATTATTAGCTTTTCATCAACTCATGAACTGGTTTATTGTAAATAACTAAAACTATTAAAAAAGTATTATTACAAATGAAACAATTTTTATAAAAACTTTAATGCTTTAATTTAACTTAATTTACTAAAATAACTCAAACTAAAACCTGAATAAAAATGAATAAAAAAACTATATAGACATATAAAAAAATGGCAAAAACACAATAAAATTACTAGAACTATATGAAAATTAAAATTAGAATAAAACTAGTTCAAAAGATTAATAAAAAATATAATATATTCTTAATGATATTAAAATAACACAAACCCCAGGGAAACCTTGTTATAGATTATAATATCTCCAGAAGTGATTTACATTCGTCTGCAGTGAATCTGATGTGTTTGTGGTGTTTTTCTCAGCTTGGGGGAGCTTCTGCTCATCCAGAGAGAAATGCTGACTCAAATCCAACCATAGATCAGATCAAATCCATCAATATACGTATATGAGACCGAGAGAGAGACTGACTGCAGTGTTCTGATACGAGTCTCTGTGAAGTCAATCTCTCTCTTAATTCCAAGGGTGCAGGTTTGATTGTGGCATTGGTGAGGACAGACGGCAGACATTTAAATGTTTGATCTAAATTATTGCTAGGGACAATTTAGTAGTCTCTGATATTGATAGGATCATGTCATAGTGTCTACACTATAAACTCTACACACTTGAAATTCATAACAAGCGATGTCCAACTTTGGAAACTATAGTTCTCTCCTTACATATGAAGATTTCACAAATAGCTTATGGACGTAATTTATAAGTCAGACATTGAAGTGAGTTGCTGTTTTTGTCTCTTTCGAGGAAGATTCATTGACTTGTTTGCCAATGAACCGCACATTTTGGTCAACCAAGACATTTTGGTCAAATAAAAAAATTGTCACAAATAACTAGCTAAACCATGGTAATCACAAATTAGCCATGGTTTTGTTACGCTTGCCATAGTTTAACCATAGTATTTGTAGTAAATTTAGTAGTCGCTGGATATTGTAAGTGACAAATTCATGCCGGACAGACTGCGTGCACAAAACACGTGATTTTAATAAAGTTTAACTAGTTCAACTTGTGAACTAAAATAAATAAAACTTAAATAAAAAATTATAAAAACTACATAGACATAACAAAACACGAAGGGGGATAGCATGGCAAAAACACTACAGATTTACTACAATTTGAACTAAAATTAATATGAAGGCGAACATATAAAAAATTATAAATTAATTTAAATGTTAATGACAACACCTGCTGGACAAACACAGCATTTGCCTTTAATACCATCCTAGAATAGAGTCATACTATTTCTTACCCACTTTCATGAGATCAGGTAAGCCTACAGCAAAAAAGTAATTTAAAAGCATCTGGAATGCAATAAAGTAATTTTTAAAGCTATTTTTAAAGCATTTGCTGCATGGATTAAAAAAAATAGGCTAATACATAATTCACATATCAGACAAAATTGTGTTGCAGCAAATCTTTACATTTTATTTCAGTCTTTTGCATGCCAAAGTCAATTTCTGCATAGAAATATTATGCCAAATAGAAGCAGAAAATCGTGCTATACAAACTTCATGAGATCGGGTTAGCCTACAACAATTAATTTGTTGGCTATTTTACAAATGGGAATACAACTAATTCATGACAATGTTTTACATTCAAGCTACCTGTAAAATCTATAGTGAAAAGTACTTTAAAAGCATCTGGAATGCAATAAAGTAATTTTTAAAGCTATTTTTAAAGCATTTGCTGCATGGATTAAAAAAAATAGGCTAATACATAATTCACATATCAGACAAAATTGTGTTGCAGCAAATCTTTACATTTTAAGGTATTCAGAACAGAGCAACATAAAAATCTGAAAATATAAGCAGCTACAAAATTATAAGACGAAGATTTACATACAGTATATGCCATTATAATTTGTGTTTTATTTTTTAATCG
>NW_015505791.1:607717-610901 GCF_001515645.1 Sinocyclocheilus grahami
ACCACACACACTCATTGTGTGTGTGTGTGTGTGTGTGTGCGCGACACTGAGTGAGAGCCACAGCTGTGAGCCATGCTGCTATTCACACACACACACACACACACACACAGAGGAAAGCCCCTTCTGTTGTTTCTCTCTGTTCTCTCACCTGAGAGTCGTTCTGCTTCCTGTTATAATTAAAGGCTGTTCTCTGGAGCTCCTGTCAGCACAGGCCGAGTTAAACCCTAACCGTAGAAACCCAAGCAGCTCGTGCTGAATCACTGCTGGAGATTCCCTGCTCTGCAGACATGATTGTTTCCAATATAAATATCCAAACAATCTGCTTGTGGATTTTCTTTTCCTGTAAATGCTAGTTAACATTATCACTGGGTATAACAATTTAACAAAAAAAATGTTGTGTGGGATTGTTTCCCCCACCTTGTTACACTTGTGGTGTTTCCAGTCAAAAATTGCTTGAATGTTACCAAAATTATTCCCAAATAATGCTTTTTTTTCACTCAAAAACTGAGGACTTCCATCAATCAGTTCTAAAAAGAAATTAATAAATCAGCAAATTGAAAGAAAGCAAGTAGACAATAAGATTGAATCCAAGATTTGGTGATTATATCGCATAGTAAGAGATTTACAAGCAGTTTTTTGTATGCTGGTCATTTTTGACAGCGAACACCAAATTAGGTAAAATATTTGCACAGATCAAGATCAAATCAAGATACATTCACTTGCGAAAGATCTAGATCTATTCCACACAATGAACAATCTAGATTTCGTTTTTCGTCGCTCTGGAGTATTGTAATATTCCCTTGGACCGGTTCCTGTCAGAAATCCTAGCAGAAACAGAACGAATATGAGAGGATTCTTACACTTTAAGACAGTGGTTCTCAATGGAAAGGCCTTAAGACTTAAAACGCTTTAAAATGAGACAAAACAAGCTATAAAATAAGCTGAAACAACTAAAAATCTAGATATTTCTGAATTTAATTCACCCCCAAACTTTTTTCATTTTTATTTTGATTATATAATTATTTTTAATCTACAGACACTTAGAATTTCTGTAAATTAAAAAGGGGGTACATTTTGAATATTGTTATGGTAAAAATGACTGAGAATCACTGAATGAAGGGCGTCAGACACTGATAAAACCTCTAGAATGGCATGACGTGCTGGGTAAGCGTGTATTTCACCTGTGGTTGGTGAGTGAGTGTGTTCAGACGTGTGGCTGGGATCTGTAACTGGACTGTTTTGTCCGGCTGAAGCCGCTGATGGACGCAGGTTATTTCAGCTGCGCTTCCAGAATGTGCTTTCATTTCCAGCTCAGTGCCGCTCATTAGACCCAAACCAAACTGTGAACGCTCACGGGGATCTGTGTGTGTGTGTGTGTGTGTGTGTTGGGGGGGTTCTGTCCTGATTTTTCCACTGTTCAAAAGTTTAAATATTATACTGAAATATGTTTCAGTATTTTTGAAAGACATCTCTTCTGCACATCAAGGCTGCATTTATTTGATCAAAAATGCTGTAAAAATGTGTAAATATGATTGTAATTTAAAACAGCAGTTTTCTATGTGAGTATCTGTTAAACTGTAATGTATTTCTGTGATGCGCAGCTGTATTTTCAGCATCATTCCTCCAGTCTTCAGTGTCACATGATCTTCAGAAATCAGTATAATATGCTGATCTGCTGCTCGAGAAACATTTCTGATTATTATCAATGTTAAACACAGTTGTGCTGCACAATATTTTTGTGGAAGGAATGATACATTTTTATTTTTCAGGATTCACAGATGAATAGAAAGCTCAAAAGAACAGCATTTATTAAAAGATAAATGTCCTACAGTGGCCCAGTCAGAGTCCTGATCTCAATCCTATTGCGAATCTGTGGCACTATTTGAAAATTGCAGTACACAAGCATAACCCAACCAATCTGAACAACCTGGAGAACATCTGCCAAAAAGAATGGGCCAAAATCGCAGTGTTTTTTTTTATTTTTCCTAAAAATATTTCCTAACAAAAACACAATGTCACCTTCCAATAATTGATTTTGAGTTTCAGTGTTTTCAAATAAAATATCCATCAGAATGAAATTTCAGTGTACCATTTATAATTTGAATACTTTTGCAAGGCACTCTGTGTGTGTGTGTGTGTGTGTGTGTGTACTGGTTTACATATCCTGGGGACTTAAACCTGACTACACACAGACTCATGGGGACTAAATCGTGGTCCCCACGGGTACAAACGCTTATAAATCACACAGAATGGAGTGTATTGAAAATCTAAAAATGCAGAAAGTCTCCTGTGAGGGGTAGGTTTAGGGGTAGGGTTGGTGTAGGGCAATAGAATATACGGTCTGTACAGTATAAAAACCACTGTACAGTATAAAATGCATATAGGCTAATGCATTTATTTATTTATGATGAGAACAGATGAACAGAGACTGTGCACAGACACTTCTCACTTTTATGAACCAATATCGATTCTTAAATCCTAATCGATGCTGTTTTCAGTTCATCAATGAGCCATACATATAGTGCGCCTCCCATCCAATAAAGCTTTGTGAGTTGTTACTTTTGATATGAAACAAAGTCTCAGATTTAAAATTCTCTCCATTATATTAGGAAATTCAAGCAATAAATACTGTTTTGGTGCTCTTTAATGTGGCGTGATAGATCGCTGTAGACACCTCAGATCAAGCGACGCGGCAGCGCACTGAACTGATCATCTCTTTGGCTTTACGAGTGGATACTCGCCTGCGCGTAATCAAACACATAGCAAAAGACTGGTGACAGTTTTATTTTTGTTCTGGAGCTGATGATCCTGTCCTCTGCTGCCACACTGGAACGCACTCGCCACCAACTGGACAGGGTGGGAATTACAGTTATAAATGACAATAGAGCACCCTCGGTGTAATCTGTCAAAGTGACGGATGGTCTTCAGATTTTTCCATCATTCCTACAATAATTCTGTCAATGAGAGAAAATTTTGGTTAACGCGACCTCTGGTGTGAGGTCACTTCCTCCTCAGTGACCTTTGACCCCTGCAGATGATCACTCTAAGTGAATCTGTCATCAGTGTCCTGTCGTTCTGACACACACCTGTCAAGTGCTCGATCGCTCCGCTGTTTGCTAAACACGTCCGTCAGCACTAACTTATTACTGTGTGTGTGTGTGTGTGAGAGAGAGAGAGAGAGAGA
>NW_015505791.1:611150-622666 GCF_001515645.1 Sinocyclocheilus grahami
GTGTGTGTGTGTGTGTGTGTGTGTGCGTGAGTGTGAGAGTCTTTGTGTGTGCATGTGTGTGTGTGTGCGTGCGTGAGTGTGAGAGTCTTTGTGTGTGTGTGTGTATGTATGTGAGAGTGTGTGTCTGCATGTGTGTGTGTGTGTGTGTGTGTGTGTGTTTGTGTGTTTATGTACACATACTTAAAAATAAACAAAAACGAATAAAATATAGACATTAAAAAATAAATATAAATATCATAAATATAAATATTTATTAAATATAATAAATATTAAAAAAACTACTAAACAAAATTACTAAAATTTTAACTTAAAATAAAAACAAAATATAAATCAAAATTTAATTCAAAATATTAAACTGTAATAGTATATCAGTGATACTAGCTGTGTTGTTGTATTGGATCTTCTCCAGAAGAGCAGAAGGAATGTGTGTTTTTATGTTGTGCTTTTGTCAGGCGTGTTCGGTCTCGTTCAGTCTCTGGAGGTCGAGCTGGGTTCAAACCCTCACAAACCAGTCAATCAGTCACACCATCAGCTGCGCTTACAGCGAAAAAACATTTCTATCTGCAGTTTGTCTGTGCAAAACCCGTCTGCTGAGCGGTTGCCAGGGTGTTGCTATGCGGTTTCTAAGGAGTTGCAAACTGGCCAAAGCAAACTCACTGCAAAAAAATTATTTTCTAAAAACAAATATTTTTGTCCTTTTTTCAGTAAAATATCTAAACATTCTTACATGCTAAATAGTTTCTTTATTAACTATTTATCACAATTAATTGATTGAATGCTTAAAACAAGAAAAAAATAATCTGCCAGTTAGGTGAAAAAAATAATCTTGTTTTCCCTTTGATTTAAGTTTATTTTTTCTGAACCCATTAGCAGATTTTTTTTCTAGTTTTAAGCAAAAACTCATTTTATTTGGATCGAATTCTCTCCAGTAAATGCATCTTGATTTGAGAATGTTTAGATATTTATATTTATAGTTTAGACATAGATATTTTACTGGAAAATGAGACAAAAATACTGAGGAAAAAACAGTGGTGTTTTAGTTTAATTGAGATACTATTGTAATTTGTATTAATAATCTGAATTGAATTTGCTCATTTATTTTCTCATTTCATTTGAATTTTAGTTGACTTTTTAGTAATTTTGTTGTGTTTTTTTGTAATTTTTAGTGGTTTTTTATGTCTATATAGTTAGGCTACACCCGATTTCTCTCAACATGGCAACATAAGAGCTGTCAGTCAATACATGGTAAACGTCTCAGGTTACGTATGTAACCATGGTTCCCTGAGATGGGAACGAGACACTGCGTCCTCTAAGGGGTGCTATGGGGAACGCCTCGGCGTGACCCATGTCTGAAGCATTCATTCAAAAACTCCAATATGTTGGCAGTGACAGCCAATGACGTCACTACCGGTGGGACCGCAGTATAAAGGGATGCCAGGAGAATACATCATTCGTTTCTTCGTATGAAACTTGCGTCCGAAGCATGGCAAGGAACTAGAGGACGCAGTGTCTTGTTCCCATCTCAGGGAACCATGGTTACATACGTAACCTGAGACTTAGGTAACCTCTCGAGGGAACTTCGAACTGCGTCCTCTAGGGGGCGCTTTGGGTAACGGTATACCCACTCCACAATGCTCAGGGGAGTGCCCCTAGGATGGTTAGACGGCTGTCAGTGACATTATCCCTTTTGGCCAAAGGCCTGAGCTACATACGCCAGAAACGTACCTGCTAGAGGCCGGGCCTTCTGGACCCAGGGTAGAGCTCAAAGGCTTGGAATCAGAAGAAGAGATTCCTTTAAGGAGATACGACCATGCGCCTAGGATAGTAACTAGGTCTTGGCCTGTCACCCAGGGGCTACTGCTTGCTCTGCATGAGCTCGCTGAAGGAATTGTCTCAACAGACCCTTGGTAGCAACACCCTGTTCAAGACAGTATCACTGGGGATATATAGGTAGAGTGGTGCCCAAGGAGAAACCAGGGCCTGACCGACTCAAAGTAAGGGCACGAAGCCGCAGCACGTAACCCCTACCATAGAGGATTTTTAGAAAGAACACAGAATGCTTGATGTGTGTCCTTAACACAGCGTGGATTTTAGAAAGTGCACATAAATTTAGCGTGCGCTCTTACCATAACATGGATTTTAGGGATACCATTACTAAGGGGTCATAGAGGCTGTTACTAGACAGGCCTAGAGATCCCGTGTGACCGTGGCACTCTGACGGCAGTCCATAGCATACACCGAGTGCACATAGATGGAAATGGCGCACACCATAGAGCAATCTGTCATATGAGGAGTCACCAACTCCATCATGGTCACAAGCCTGGTCCGGCTAGCAGTAAGTTACCTAGCAGAAGGAGCATAGCACCCAGCTCTTAGCTGAGAGGGGAAGACAGATGCTCGACCTACAGCGTGCACATAGAAAATCCTGAAGGATAAGCGTACTGCAAGCTTAACCATAAACGCATAGCGTATCAGGGAGGCAGAGGAAGGTGCCTAGAACGCTGTTGTCAACCCAATTCAGCCCTGTGCTCTTTACCCCGATAGAGAGCATGGGCCCCGTTCAAACCAATCCCGCAGAGCCTGGAAACAATGGGCCCAGATAATCCCTGGAGAACTGTTGCTCCTCACAGCCGGAGCACTCGGGAAGGGTTTCCGCAGAAACACCCCTCACTCATACCTCAGGGAAAGCAGTGTACTCAAGCCCACTCCATGGAGCGGTGACTCACTGGTTCACCATAAGGGCAGTGTGATGCAACTAGCCAACTGCAGAGTGGAGTTTAGGGAATAAAACCGCTCAACGCCTCACGAGAGGAGCTTCACCCAGAAAAATGCATGATGATAGAGTGGATATCCTAAAACAGGAAGCCCCTCTGGGCGAGACATGGGTAGGGCGTCCCAGTTGGGGCAGCCTCTTGAGGCAAACATCTCGCAAAGCATTAACGGAGAGCTAACCAGAAGGAAGGACCCGCAAGTCCTGGGATTGCAGTGTTGTACTGGTGATCTGAGGACCAAGAAGGCTCCCACAGAAGCCAAATGACTTGGCCACATGATCCAGGAGTCATGAAGCCGAGAACAGGGCTATCATCCAATCTGGATCCAGTATCGACGAGAGAGGCCATCACCATAATGAGTCGATAGCAGGGTACTGAGTCCAGCAGAGCTACCCTAAACAAGGTCAGAGACACAACAGACAGGTCCCGGAAACACTGCAAAGAAGGCTAGCAGAAGGAATCACACAACCACCAGCGAACATATTTTTAAAAGGGATCGTACTCACCCACCATTGGTTCCCGTGCATAAGCTCAGTTTAGGAGGCAAAGTCCGAAGAAGCCTCAGGTCCGGACCACCAGTAAGGTAGTTTCTATCCATAGACATAGAACCTAACCAAAACATCAAAGGTTCAGCATAAGAGACTGCAATTGCAAGCGCAGGAGGTTCCCACCTAACCTCGGTCAGGTGGAGTTGATGGTGGCTACAGTGGAATTAGGAAGGGGAAGATGAGGGCAGATGTTAAACCCCCTGAGGGAGGTGAGTAGATGTTTCCGGTCTTACTCTGGTCCGGACGAGAGCGTTGAGAACGCTTTGTCTGGATCACCTCCCTCAGGTCTTGCCTACCTCCCTTTGACTCGTACTTCCTCCTAGCCCCACCCGCAGGTGGAGGACGGGACAGAGTCACGACACTAGCCTTCTGTGCCCATCTCTGATCCTCAGACCGGGACGGGCCAGGACCCCTGCATTATTCTCGACGGAGGTACCGAAAACTCGGAAGGCAAAACCAAAGCATCAAGGAGAAAGCCCTTTTCTTTCTTCCCGATATCTGCCAGGTTCACTCACAGATGTCTCTCGGTTACCACCATGGCTGCCACAGATTTGCCCATAGCAGTGGCAGCCTGCTTAGTGGCACAGAGAGCAAGATCTGTGGTGCGACGCAGCTCAGCTACCTCATCAGGGGAAAGACCCTGACCCTTATCCAGGTCTTTCAGCAGATCAGCCTGGTACGCCTGAAACACCGCCATCGTGTGCAACGAAGCGGCAGCCTGACCTGCTGCTGCGTATGCCATGCCATTTAAGCAAGATGTAACCTGAAGGGGCTTAGATGGCAAGGAGGGAGCCTTGCGAGAGAATGTCTCACCCACAGAGAGATAGCTAGTTAGCGTCTCTTCTATAGGTGGCATCTTCTCATAGCCGCTTTCACGGTTTATGGTTAGAGAGATAATGCTTGTCGAAACGACCCTGCGGCGCCACCTTCTCGGCCCATTTCCATGGCAAGTCGAGCCTCACCGTGGCGCATTCCATAACCTCCAAAAGCTCATCCTACGCAGGGGAGGAGGATTAAGAGGGCTCAGCTCTACTTCTTCGCCCTCCTCAGACGTCTCCTGCTCTTCCTGGGCAGAACCCAGCAGAGGAACCCTCCGTACGAGGGCGAGCTGCTGGATGATGATGATGTGATTTCCTTGACATCGTCTGATCCAGCAGCTTGGGTGAAAAGATTTAATTTTGCCGAAAGATTTTTCTTGTTAGAATAATGCTTCTGAACTGAACTGAATCGTTCACAATAATGAATGAATGTTCCAGGAACATATGAATTAAGAAAGAATTGAGAAATGTATTTGTGTTCAGACTCGTTACACAGTTATGCAGATTTGTAACATGTTTGTCAGAAATTTTGCTTGTTTACTTTAATCTAAGTAGAGTTTAGTACTGTTGTGTTGATGAGGTGCTGATTGGCTGGAGGGTTTATCAACACCTTTAGATTGATAAACACTTGAATTATTGTTATTATTATTACGTTTATAATAATGTTTTTAATAATAATAATAATAATAAGTTTATAATAAAGTTTTTTTTCCCCAAGTAACATTTTTTATGGTTTTACTTTTAGGTTTTATTATAAATAAAACAATAAAAACCTAATAATAATAACATGTAAGAATTCTTTTGTAATAATTATTATATAATATTATAATATTATGAATAAAAAAATTACTATTATAGTTTTTAATATTTTGAATCTATTTTTATTGTTATATTTTCCATTTTTATTTTAGTTTTAGTTTTTAGTATTTTTTGTACTTGTTTTAGTACATCAAGCAACACTGAATGGAAGTAAGAAATAGCTCAAAAATTATTTTTTGTAGTTTATTTCAGTTACAATGTATTTCATTTCAAGTGATGAAAATATTTTTTTATGGTTTTAATTTTAGTTTACGTTTTACTTGACTATAATAACCCTGGTGTGTGTGTGTGTATCAGTGTGTGTGTGTGTGTGTAAAACACAGCTGTGTGTTTTGTTTGCCTCTTCTCTTCCTCTCTGCAGGATGTTTTAGTGAACGTGTTACCTTGCTTCAGGTAAAAGCTGTCATCACTCTGGGTGGGACTGATGTACTTTCAGTGTGTGTGTGTGTGTGTGTGTTTAAACTCTGCATCACACACACAAGCAGCAGCTGGCAGGTTGGTGTGTGTGTGTTGTGTTTGCGTGTTGTTGGCGTGTTCGGCCTTGCAGCGCAGAATCTCTCGTACAGAAGCGCTGATGGCCAAACGCGTTCCTGACCGAGTGACAGAACGAATGAACGAACGAATGAACGGGAGGAGTCCAGCTGTCAGCGTGAATTACAGTGCAGCAACTTTTATCAGCTGTCATGTGTGTGATTTATTATCCACACAGAGTTGCACAACATCCACATTCAACTTTTAAACTCTTAGGACGGAGCAGAAGATTCATTCAGAGTCATTCAGAGGTGAACGGATCTGCTGCGTTTGACGGCCTTTACTGTGTTTATAAAGTGACTAATGCTAGTGTGCATAGTGATCAGATCATCCTAGCAACTGCATAGCAACACCCTGGAGACGCCTGTTTCCACCTGTTATTAAGAATCATTTTTAGAAATAGAGTCTAAACCGTCCTAAAACCACATGCAGACATTGTCAAAGCACATATTAATACCAAAATTAACTTGCTTATGCTGGGGGGAACGTATTACTGCTTATGCTGTATTTATACAGTATATACATGTATATACACACACACACACACACACACACACCGTTTCCTAATACTAAATAGTATTATTTATATAAAATATTATTTACAGTGGGTACGGAAAGTATTCAGACCCCCTTAAATTTTTCACTCTTTGTTATATTGCAGCCATTTGCTAAAATCATTTAAGTTCATTTTTTTCCTCATTAATGTACACACAGCACCCCATATTGACAGAAAAACACAGAATTGTTGACATTTTTGCAGATTTATTAAAAAAGAAAAACTGAAATATCACATGGTCCTAAGGGTGCTGTGTGTACATTAATGAGGGAAAAAAATAACTGAAATGATTTTAGCAAATGGCTGCAATATAACAAAGAGTGAAAATTTAAGGGGGTCTGAATACTTTCCGTACCCACTGTATTGAACAATAATATTTAATAAACAACAACAGCCATCATAAAAGTTGCTAGGCAATTCAGTCAAAAGTACAAAGGCAGCGCTCTGATATACAACATTCTCCCCTAACATGCTCTTAAAACTACATTCTGTGACACAAAAACAGTATTATTCTAATTTGGGCATCACTCTAATAGCGCACTTTTATCAGCCAATCAGGTTCCAGGACCTGAAAGAACTATTTATGTATATATATATATACAAAAAGACTCATGGCTGTATTCGATCAAAAGGGTGCTTCTACTAAATACTGAGCAAAGGGTCTGAATACTTAGGACCATGTGATATTTCAGTTTTTCTTTTTTAATAAATCTGCAAAAATGTCAACAATTCTGTGTTTTTCTGTCAATATGGGGTGCTGTGTGTACATTAATGAGGAAAAAAAATGAACTTAAATGATTTTAGCAAATGGCTGCAATTTAACAAAGAGTGAAAAATTTAAGGGGGTCTGAATACTTTCCGTACCCACTGTATTGAACAATAATATTTAATAAACAACAACAGCCATCATAAAAGTTGCTAGGCAATTCAGTCAAAAGTACAAAGGCAGCGCTCTGATATACAACATTCTCCCCTAACATGCTCTTAAAACTACATTCTGTGACACAAAAACAGTATTATTCTAATTTGGGCATCACTCTAATAGCGCACTTTTATCAGCCAATCAGGTTCCAGGACCTGAAAGAACTATATATATATATATATATATATGTGTGTGTGTATATATGTGTGTGTGTGTGTGAGTATTAAACATAATATTTAATTATTATTGTATATTTAATTATTTTATATACATAGAATTATACAATTACAAAAGTATACAAATATTAATATTATAATTAAAAACATAAATATATATTCTAAACTTCTTATTAGAAATACACATCTATTTTACTAGATTTTTTTATGTGTTATAAAAAAAGTTTTAAAATGTCATTAATATTATAACAAAAATATAAATATAGTTTTAAGGTAAATGTAATAATATATTTAATATCTTAAACTATTTTTATTGGGCATGTTTTTTTTTGCATTTTTATTTATTTATTTAGCTGTGACAGTGGAATTAGCCTATTTTCATTGTTTCTGTGTGTCACTCGCAATGCATCTTTGTATTTGTTTTATTTTAATGTCAAGATCTTTTCACATATAACTGTCTCCTCAAGGAATACTGGAGAATATAAACTAACCCATGAAACTTATGATCACTGACAATATGTGTGTGTGCTTTTGCATGATTATTGCAAGTTTTCCATCTCGTCATGTAAAGTCATTTAGTATTTCTTAGTACTTGTGAGATTTCTTTCTCTGTCCCTTGATCATGTTTTATGCATCTCTTTAGTCTGAGTCTGACACAGGCACTCTGTGGTCATTGAATGGAAACTGTTGATACGCAGAGCAATCAGAGACCAGAACAGTCCTGAACTTTGATGAAGAGCAGAAGATGTGATCCGAGATCACAGTGTAATGGCTTTCTAGGGTTGTGTGGGTGTGTATTAATCAGCAGAGACTCATTAACACTCACAAACGAGCGCTGCGGGGATCTTATTCATTCTTGGCACGCTCTGCTTTTGTCTTACGAGGTGATTTGTGTGTGCTGATGATCCCGAATCACATCAGAACATCGACGAGTCCTGAAACTCTGCTTTAACTCCCGGTGGATGACTGAATCCATTTAGGAGTTATTAATGCGTTTGATTATTGTAACTTCACACATATCCGCTTCCTCTGAGGATTGATGAATAAACACGCATTCCTCTGACGTGATGTTTCACTCTTTCAGCGCTCTCGTTATATTTTAGCTGTGGTTTTATCGGTTGTGTAATGACTCTGTGATTGTATCTCAGCCGTCGTCTGACAGTTCATTATTACACAAACTCTCTGCAATACTGTGGGGATGAAATCACTGAAATATGTGACTCTGGACCTCAAAACCAGTAATAAGTCTCTGGGGTATTTTTGTAGCCATAGCCAACAATACATTGTATGGGTCAAAATTGTTCTTTTATGCCAAAAATCATTAGAATAATAAGTAAAGATCATGTTCAGGCGGATAAACGGGTGCTGTGCTCTGCTGAGGGTAAACAGATTGTGGATATGAACCTGAATGGAGAAAAAAAAGACAGGTGATGGTTTAAAATTAATATCACAACAGAGGCTTAAGGTGATTTACTGTAAAGTAGCCAGCAATGTTTTGGTTTTGTACTAAAGATACTGACCAAGAGAAACCATTCAGAGGTTTTCCTTAAACTAGAGTAGACCGGCTTGAAATGTGGATTACATTTTAAAAATTAAAATGCATTGCCAAAAGAATAAAAATAATTTTGAAGTGACCCAGACATGTTTTTTTTTAAAAGGTTTTGTGATATTGAACAAAACAGAAATGATAATTGACAAATGGCTTTCTATAAGAAGTATGTGACCCTGGACCACAAAACCAGTCTCAAGTTGCATGGGTATGTTTGTAGCAATAGCCAAAAATACATTGTATGGGTCAAAATTATAGATTTTTCTTTTATGCCAAAAATCATTAGAATAATAAGTAAAGATCATGTTCCATGAAGATATTTAGTACATTTCTTACCTTAAATTTATCAAAACTTTTTGCTTAGTAATATGCATTACTAAGAACTCCCTTTGAGCAACTTTAAAGATGATTTTCTCAACATTTAGATTTTTTCTTTCACCCTCAGATTCCAGATTTTCAAATAGTTGTATCTCAGCCGAATATTGTCCTATATTATACCTTATAGGGACGTCCTGAAAGGGAAAAACAGCTCCTAAGGGAAGAAACACAGTCCTATAGTAATTATTAGTAGTTTATTTAAAGAAGGCTGTGTTCGTAATAAAGTACTAGTGTACTGCTTGCTGTGCATTACATAAAACAGATTTTCTCAACATTTAGATTTTTTCTTTCACCCTCAGATTCCAGATTTTCAAATAGTTGTATCTCAGACAAATATTGTCCTATATTATACCTTATAGAGACGTCCTGAAAGGGAAAAACAGCTCCTAAGGGAAGAAACACAGTCCTATAGTAATTATTAGTAGTTTATTTAAAGAAGGCTGTGTTCGTAATAAAGTACTAGTGTACTGCTTGCTGTGCATTACATAAAACAGTATGCAACAATAGGTTTTATTATTGTCACATGACCTCATAACATTACATGCCTAATTCAGTGAGTGGAAAATAAAGCTCATGAGTAGCTAGTTTTGTGTAAAAACATTCGTAAATCTGCTAAAATACCAGCAGATCTTATTGGATGCCATATCTTTTGCATTTATAATGTGCATTTTTACAAATTGCCTGCATAGTGCCGAAAACATACAGTGTTTAATCATATAAAAATATTTCATAAAATAGGATATTAATATTATTTTATTTATTTCTGTATATATATATATATATACTGATTTTGTGCAGTGGGTGCAAGAGCCTACTCATGCTCGTGGTCACACGTTGGACTTGATTCTTTCACATGGATTCCAAATATCAGACATTGAAATCAGTTAAACTTGTTTTTCTGACCACAGACTGGTACTTTTTTCCTCTCATTTTCCCGATCCAGTAGTTGCTACACCTTCAGTGACTCGTTTGAATCGTTATTTCTCCACTCGGTCATGTGAGAGATTTGCTGCTTCTTATGCTATAGCTGATGCACCTTTGCCCGAACTGTCCTCTCTTATGCAGGATGTGAACACTTTTTAATTGTTTCAATCAAAAATGTTTGTCTACTCTGAATCTTATTGCTCCATTAAATCCCAAACGTATTGTTACTAAACCTCAGCCATGGCTTAATGATTCAACTTGTGTGCTCAGAAAGGCTTGCAGAAGAGCAGGGCGTAAATGGTGCACGGATAAGTTACAGGTCTCATATAAAATGTGGAGAGATTCCTTATATGTGTATCAGAGAGCTGTCAAGGCTGCCAAGTCCAAATATCTATCTGAGTTTATTGGTGATAATTTACACAGACCTAAGACCCTCTTCTCTGTTATTGATTCTGTGCTCAGTCCCCCTGTCAGCATTTTTCCTGATGCGTCCGTATCACTGTGTGAACAATTCTGTACATTCTTTAATGAGAAAACTGTTCAATTAAGATCTAGCCTGCCCTTGGGAAACTCTGTTCAACCCGAGAGATCAAGCGGTCTGATAATGTGGAGCGATTTTCAGCCTGTCTCTTTTGAATCCTGTAAAGGCATTGTTGAACGTCTAAGATCAACTTCAGATTCTCAAGATATCATTCCATCTAGATCTCTAAAACAGATTTTCAATACTGCTGGACATGATCTTTTAACTATTTTTAATGCTAGTCTAATTACTGGGGTTGTTCCTGACTGCCTAAAAACGGCTACAGTAACTCCATTATTAAAGAGGCCCAATCTTGATTCTTCGAATTTTAATAATTTTAGGCCTATATCAAACTTGCCGTTTCTTTCTAAGATTCTTGAGGAAATTGTGTTGACCCATGCTTCAGTCCCATTTGATGTCAAATAATATTTTTGAAAAATTCCAATCGGGTTTAAAGTCTCAACACGGCACGGAAACTGCACTTTTAAAAGTTGTAAATTATATTTTACTAGAAACAGATAAAGGGAATGCTGTGGCTTTGGTGCTTTTGGACTTAAGCTCTGCATTTGATATGGTTGACCACGATATCTTGATTTCCAGGCTGGAGAGCTGTGTTGGGTTACAGGGCAAGGTGTTGAAATGGTTTCAATCTTTTTTAACAAACAGAAGTTTCTATTGGCCAACATAGTTCGTCCTCACGCATGCTTGTCCTCACACTGATTACAGGAACAGCGTTAATGAGCATGTATTCAGAAGAACAGCAGTGAGAGCCGGAGAATGTGAAACATTCAAGCATCTCACATCAAATGATGGAGCAACATCTGGAGCCCGAGCCTGAGGCGACACATCGACAGCGTGTGTGTGTGTGTGTGTCAGGAGTTCCCCGTATCTAGATGTGTGGAGTGATGTGTGTATGTGCGTGTGTGTGTGTGTGTGTGTGTGTGTGTGTGTGTATATGTGCGTGTGTGTGTGTGTGTGTGTGTGTGTGTGTGTGTGTGTGTGTG
>NW_015505791.1:622913-627087 GCF_001515645.1 Sinocyclocheilus grahami
CCGCGGTCGGATCCTTTTTCCCAGTTTTCTTAGCAGGTTTTGGCATCTTCGGCAAAGATTGCGACCAAAAAGTCTCTAGTGACATTCTACACAAGATTTGTAACCGAAATCAATGGCTTGCGTTCCTTATTTACGAGTTAGTGAGGGAAAACGAGTGAGTGGCACAAGAGCCTCTAAAAAACACTACCGCTTCCAAGCCGCCATCTTGTGCGCCCCCCATGTTTTTTATTTAGTATAGTTTATAAAAAAGAATGCATAAAATATTATATTAAAATTATATTATGTATTTAATATATTAATAGTGTAGCAAAATATAAATTATATGTTTATATAATTCATCATAATTGAAATGTATATTTTTTATTGTTTATATTTTATTTTAGTATTTGTTTTATTACTGGCCATGAAACTGTATTTAGCTTTTTTTAAATGTAAAATATTTCTGTAAATGTGTGTGGAATCTGCGTGTGGCCTCTGTAACGCTCTGAAGCAGATCGCATGCGTCTCAGTGCCAGGAACAGCGTTAATGAGCATGTATTCAGAAGAACAGCAGTGAGAGCCGGAGAATGTGAAACATTCAAGCATCTCACATCACATGATGGAGCAACATCTGGAGCCCGAGCCTGAGGCGACACATCGACAGCGTGTGTGTGTGTGTGTGTCAGGAGTTCCCCGTATCTAGATGTGTGGAGTGATGTGTGTGTGTGTGTGTGTGTATGTGCGTGTGTGTGTGTGACCTGTAATGATCAGTCCTGCAGAAGATCACAAACGTGTGATTGTTGTGTTGTGTTTGAAATAAAACAAGAGCTTTTTTATTTCCTGGCAAACACAAGAAAAGTAGCAACAGCATAGTAAGACCCTTTCTTCCCACTTTTTCCACAAACTGTTATCTCCCACTTTCTTTATTCACACTTCTTTAAAATTGGTTTTAATTTCACTTTACCACTCTTTTTGCCATTCATTCATTTTCTTTCTTACTTTATTTCTTTCTTTCTCCACTTCTTCCTCATTTTCCCACATTTACATATTTCCTATTTATTGAATTTTTTTCCCAATCATTTTTCTCCCACTTTTGAGAATCCACTTCATTTCCCATTTTTTCCCCCCACTTTCTTTCCTGAACTTTTTTTTTTAATTTTCTCACTCTTTTCACCCAATCTATTTTCTCTTTTCCCATTTTTAATACAATTACACTACATGCATCCATTTTCTGTTTTCAGAGAAGGCCACAAACTGAGGTCTGAGTGACCTAAAACACCTTCCACTAATTAGCCCACATCAATTAACCCATTAACGTACACAAAAGCTCAAGGTTAGCATGTTGGTAGAACGAGACTATTATGCTACTAGAAAACATCATCTGACAGTGAGGATAATTCAGAATAGCCATGTAGTCTCATGACATAATTTTATATTTTAAACTGTAACTTATATTTACTACCTAAGACTAGTTTATAGCCATTTTTAGCCTTCAACCCCAACATTTTAAATGTAACTGTAACTGTTTTGAAAGAGAAATGTTGTCATTTTTATTTTGTGAGTTAATGACCAAAAACTGATTCTACTTGAATTGAAAGTAGTTTTCTATGTTTGGGAAAAGTTTTAGAATTCCAAGCCTTCTGTGTCAGAGTTGAAATGTACAGTAACACTGTGGGGTTAAGCAATGGGTTAACGAAAATTGCAATTGACTGTAACCACATATTTTGGATACACACACATACAGAATGCGCACAGAGAAATCACATATATTAAAGAAAAATTTTAATGTATGATAAAACAAAAATGAATATATTTTATATTCAAAAAATAAATCTCTCCATACTCTCCATTTCAGGTGTCTAATTGTAAAGTTATGCAAACACATGTCGCAGTCATAAACTTCAGTCCAGAAACACACCGCACAGACATAACTGTCCAATCGATATGGCTCTCAGGGGATCGGTCTGAGCTATGAAAGCCTGTCACAGCACGCTTTAACTCACTTTTATCGCCAGTCGTCGCTATTTGTTTATCAATAGGACATTAGACACGATTAAGGCAAGGCAAGGCAAGTTTATTTATATAGCACATTTCATACACAATGGTAATTCAAAGTGCTTTACATAAAAGAAAGTAAAATAATCATTAAAAAATAATAAACACAAAAATAAAACAAGGAATTTAAAAACTTTGAAGATGATTTAAAAATGGATTTAAAATGAATTTAAGACAGTTAAAAATAGAAAATGACTATACATACATATAATATAGTGCAATCAGTTGGGACGTAGCACAGTGCTCATTCAGTAAATGCACAGCTAAACAGATGAGTTTTGAGTCTGCATTTAAATGTGTCTAATGTTTTAGCACATCTGATCTCTTCTGGAAGCTGATTCCAGCTGCGGGTGGCATAATAACTAAAAGCGGACTCCCCTTGTTTTGAGTGAACCCTTGGTATTTCTAACTGACTCGATCCTAATGATCTGAGTGCTCTGTTAGGTTTATATTCAGTGAGCATATCTGCTATGTATTTAGGTCCTAGGCCATTGAGTGATTTATAAACGAGTAAAAGTACTTTAAAATCAATCCTAAATATAACTGGAAGCCAGTGTAAGGACCTGAGGACTGGTGTAATATGCTCAGATTTTCTGGTTCTAGTCAGAATCCTGGCAGCAGCGTTCTGGATGAGCTGCAGCTGTCTAATGGTCTTCTTGTGAAGGCCGGTGAGGAGACCATTACAATAGTCCACCCTGCTGGTGATAAAGGCATGAACAAGTTTCTGCAAGTCTTGACTGGAAACAAAACATCTAATTCTTGCAATGTTTTTTAGATGATAGTATGCTGATTTAGTTACTGCTATGACTGATGTTAGATGTGGCAAGAGGATTAATTAATTACTGTGATCCAGTGATAATCTGCTGACTGTCAGCGGCCCTATAGAGTTACACACACTCTCACATGAGGCCAGACAGGTTTACAACAGATCATAGTGTGCGTGTGTCTGTGTGTGTGTGTGTGTGTGTGTGATCTTTACTGTGGTACTTTATCTGTATCTGATTTAGAACAAGCAGAAATCTGTGAGAAATATAACAACCCAAAGACAAAAGAACTGATAAAAATGAGCTGTTATAGGAGCAATAGCCACGTGGGCAGGTCTTTCACATGCCATAGCTGTGCACAAGTTGTTTATCACAGCTCCAGACTTATTTGTTCATTAATGACGTCACCAGCAACTAGTCGACTTCAACTCGACTTTCATCACACAAAAGTCGACTTTTAAAAAATCAGAAGTCGTTCAACCCCTTGTGTGCGTGTGTCCAACACAGAAAGCTAGACTCGTCACTTCATTTTATTTTTTATGTTAATTTTATATTATTATAAAAAAAAAAATTTTCATAATCTATGTTGTTTCTTTGCACTGTTTTATTAGCAACAGCAGTACAAGTGTTTTGGCAGCATGAATGATAAAATATTTTTCATGCCGATGAACTGAGAGATTCAGACCGATGCATTTTATGCTTCATTGTTATTCAAGATATTTTTCATTTTCCACTAAATGCGTCTGAATTATTACAACTGCCTGAAATTGTGAGACATCTTCTAGCAACCCACTTTCCTTGAGACTACACTTTTTCCCCCAGAACTTCATTCACATCTGTGAAATAATCATGTTACTGTAACCACTAAAAACAAGAAATTATGAGGAACAAATCATTTTGTGTGTCACAGACAGAATGAATCATCTATTATATGTCATGGACCAACATTTGTCACAAATATGAGAGGAAAATCATCTATAGACAGATGGATGTTTATGTATGGTGGGCTTCATTAATGTAAATCCATCAAAAGATACATACATGCATCTATATATATATATTTGTCACTCGTTTGTGACGTCACTCGATGGAGAACATGACTCCATCAGCAGTCAGACCTCTCTCTCTCTCTGTCTGTGTTTTTATCAGGATCCTCTCTGACTCACAGACGGCTCTCTCTGTTCTGCCTCCAGTTTCCGTGAAGCTGGAAGATCCACATCTGTCCCTCAAGAACATGTGAGAGTGAAGATACACACACAACAACCACACAGTGACATTATAAGAGTGCTTCATGCCTGTGACACACGCACGCACACACGCACACACACACACACACACACACACACACACACACACACACACACACACACACACAC
>NW_015505791.1:630374-632927 GCF_001515645.1 Sinocyclocheilus grahami
TGTGTGTGTGTGTGTGTGTGTGTGATCTTTACTGTGGTACTTTATCTGTATCTGATTTAGAACAAGCAGAAATCTGTGAGAAATATAACAACCCAAAGACAAAAGAACTGATAAAAATGAGCTGTTATAGGAGCAATAGCCACGTGGGCAGGTCTTTCACATGCCATAGCTGTGCACAAGTTGTTTATCACAGCTCCAGACTTATTTGTTCATTAATGACGTCACCAGCAACTAGTCGACTTCAACTCGACTTTCATCACACAAAAGTCGACTTTTAAAAAATCAGAAGTCGTTCAACCCCTTGTGTGCGTGTGTCCAACACAGAAAGCTAGACTCGTCACTTCATTTTATTTTTTATGTTAATTTTATATTATTATAAAAAAAAAAATTTTCATAATCTATGTTGTTTCTTTGCACTGTTTTATTAGCAACAGCAGTACAAGTGTTTTGGCAGCATGAATGATAAAATATTTTTCATGCCGATGAACTGAGAGATTCAGACCGATGCATTTTATGCTTCATTGTTATTCAAGATATTTTTCATTTTCCACTAAATGCGTCTGAATTATTACAACTGCCTGAAATTGTGAGACATCTTCTAGCAACCCACTTTCCTTGAGACTACACTTTTTCCCCCAGAACTTCATTCACATCTGTGAAATAATCATGTTACTGTAACCACTAAAAACAAGAAATTATGAGGAACAAATCATTTTGTGTGTCACAGACAGAATGAATCATCTATTATATGTCATGGACCAACATTTGTCACAAATATGAGAGGAAAATCATCTATAGACAGATGGATGTTTATGTATGGTGGGCTTCATTAATGTAAATCCATCAAAAGATACATACATGCATCTATATATATATATTTGTCACTCGTTTGTGACGTCACTCGATGGAGAACATGACTCCATCAGCAGTCAGACCTCTCTCTCTCTCTGTCTGTGTTTTTATCAGGATCCTCTCTGACTCACAGACGGCTCTCTCTGTTCTGCCTCCAGTTTCCGTGAAGCTGGAAGATCCACATCTGTCCCTCAAGAACATGTGAGAGTGAAGATACACACACAACAACCACACAGTGACATTATAAGAGTGCTTCATGCCTGTGACACACGCACGCACACACGCACACACACACACACACACACACACACACACACACACACACACACACACCTGTGTTAAAGCAGCTCAGTCTGTGTAGTTTGTCCTTGTGTAGATGGTTTGGTGAATGTCTTCAGACCACATAGAGACCAGCTTTAGACCACACCAAACTGGAGAACACTTGTGGAAACTCCTGAAGCTTTAGTTCAGTGTTGATGCCACACACACACACACACACACACACACACACACACACACCTGTGTTAAAGCAGCTCAGTCTGTGTAGTTTGTCCTTGTGTAGATGGTTTGGTGAATGTCTTCAGACCACATAGAGACCAGCTTTAGACCACACCAAACTGGAGAACACTTGTGGAAACTCCTGAAGCTTTAGTTCAGTGTTGATGCTGAGGATGGGTTTAGCGTGTGATGTGTGTTGGGATCGCTGGTTGTGTGTTTTCTGGATGAACTGGCTGAACTGTTGGGTAGTGTGCGCTGGTTGTGTGTTTTCGGGTGGTTTGTTGGATAGTTGTTGGGTAGTTTATCTGATTATGAAGCTCAGCAATTTCAAACCTTGATTATTGACTCTTAAATGAAGTTCAATTATTTTAAAATGTACATTTGTAAATAAAGTTGGATAAACAGATTGACTCTTATATTAAGTTGTATAATTAATAAAAAAAAAGGTTTTAATTGTTTAAATAAAGTTGGATAAACAAAGTATTGACTTAAATCATTAAGTTCAATATTTAAATTTTTTAAAAGTTTTTAAGTTGGAAAAAAAAATGATCGACTATTAATAATTAAATTATTAAAAAACATATTATTTAAATAAATTAATAAAATAAAATTATTAAAGTTGGATAAACAGATGACTACCTTAAATAATTATAGTTTTAAAATTATTTAAATTTAAGTTAGATACACATTATTGCCTCTTAAATTTAAGTTCAATAATTCAAAAACTTTAAAATGATTTAAATGAAGTTGGATAAACTTTTTTTTACTCTTAAATTATTAAGTTTGATCATTTAAAAACTTTATTAAAGTAATTATTTATGAGGTTTATAAGGTAAGCACATACTCAGTCCTGAATTCACATGCCGTTACACAGAAGGTTTCAGATTGTCACCAGGAATTGATTCACAGGCAAGAAGTCTATGTTGTAAAAAAAAAAAAAGCCATAAGAGTAATGAAGAGGAATATTAATCAGTCAGTCATAAGAGCTCGTTAATGACATCAAAAGATACGTGCAGAAGATATTTTGTGCTGCTTTAATGTTTCATTCTTTGATGCAAATTTAACACACAATAGCAATTAAAGTCAATGGTTCAGTGTGTAGAACATCTGGCAACATTAACACACACACACTCACACACACACACACACACACGCACGCACGCACTCACACACACACACACACACGCACGCACGCACGCACGC
>NW_015505791.1:633468-640743 GCF_001515645.1 Sinocyclocheilus grahami
CACTCACTCACTCACTCACTCACTCACTCACTCACTCACTCACTCACTCACTCACTCACTCACTCACTCACTCACTCACTCACTCACTCACTCACTCACTCACTCACTCACTCACTCACTCACTCACTCACTCACTCACTCACTCACTCACTCACTCACTCGCACACACACTCACTCACTCACTCACTCACTCACTCACTCACACACACACACACAGTGCTGAAAATGTCTACAGACCTGAAACCTGAGGATGACAGTAAGAAACACCCATCAGAACACCCTAGTATTGTGCTGTTTTACAATATTTTACACAAAATAACACTCATATTAATATATTAACCCTGTAAAGCATTAAATATAGCGTAATAGAATAAACTTATTTTTGAAACATAACAGTTTATTGAAAGTAGACAAAATATAAAAGAAACTGTTTGCAAATCTTTTATGACACATATAGTCTGATACAGTGGAGACTCAAACTGAGCAGAAATATGAGTTTGGTGCAGATGCGGATATTAATAGCTGATATTAATTAGATCTTTATAACAGTAGAGCAGATACTGACATAAAATGATCTAAATATCAGTCGTCTCTATATCTGCAGTAATCTGTCTCAGTGAGATGAGATTGAAATGCTCACTAAACACTAAACTATCAATCAGACGACAGAAGGAATGGAGTGGATTGTGTGTGAAACAGATTTAACAGCATAGTTTGATCATGTTCATCATTTAGAGGAAATTAGTGTATCAAATATGATACGGTAGGATTTCTAGGGTTAATGTTTCCTTCATGCAATTTAGAGACTATCACTTTGTGCTCTTGGCCTGTTGCATAAACAATTTAGACTAGTCTTGCAAGTTAATTTACATACAATAAGGCTGGTTATCTAGTAGTCTGACTAACTAGTAATTTGCTAAGAAAGACTTTTAAATTTTAAATATTGCATCTATTTCATGTGTGTTAGAGTGTGTGTGTGAGTGAGTGTGTTAGAGTGTGTGAGTGTGTGTGTGTGTGTGTGTGTTAGAGTGTGTGTGTGTGTGTGTGTGTGTGTGTGTGTGAGAGTATGTATGACTGAGTGAGTGAGTTTGTGTGTGTGTGTGTGTGCATGTGTGTGAGAGAGAGAGAGTGTGTGTGTGTGTGTGTGTGTGTGTGCACATGTTTGTGTTTTTGGGACTGAACAGGAACAGGAAATGTGATGATAAACATCCGATACGGCTCTGGATTCACGGTGACTCTGAAACACACAGTGGCTCTGAGAATAATTACACCTGAACGACACACACAGAGAGAGAGGAACATTTGCAAACCATTACCAGACCATTTCCTCTGCTAATACAGGATGTGGCTACAACAAATGTCCCATGATGCATTTGTAATGTTTAACTCCGGTGTGGGGGTGTGTGTGTGTGTGTGTGTGTGAGAGAGAGAGAGTGAGTGTGTGTGTGTGTGTGTGTGTGTGTCAGATAGAGCATAGCAACTGCATCAGAACCTGGTTTGTGTTTCCTGGGCTGGTTTTTGGGAGTTTCAGATGACTTTGGAAAGGTTCCTCGGGAAAGTTCAGGATCTGGAAGAGCGAGTGAATCCCCGATCAGGCCTCTACACGAGCATTTACACGAGCCATCAGGAACTGAAGTGTCTGTATGCGAGCAAACAGGAAGTGAACGTTTGACTCACGCACTGTTTTATGGTTCAGAGGCGGTGAATGTTTGCCAAGAGCGAGAGAGCTGTAATTGCACACTTCCTCTGAAGATAGAGAGAGAGAGAGAGACAGAGAGATCATGTGTACAGAGCTCCTTATATTATATTATTCAATTCAATTCAAGTTTATTTGTATAGCTCTTTTCACAATACAAAATAAAAACATTGCAAAGTAGCTTCAGAGAAAATTAAAGTTTCTACATTATATTTAGGAGTAGCTTATCAGTGGTGACTATCTCAAGTTGTTGTGCATACGGCAGAAATGTACGGAAAAAATCAAGCAGTTAGTTAATGTCATGCAATCAAACAGACGGTGAACACTATTAACAGCAATGATTATATGTTGTGATCAAACATAGCAGAATTTGGTAGTTTTATATGTTGTTCCAGGGCTAGCATCATCTCTTCTCAGATGTTCAGTAATCTCAGATCTTCATAAGGGTTGGATCCAGACTGAAGTAGAATAAAATTAGCGTAGCTGCTTTTCAAACCAAGCAACAATGTGTTCAACCCAAGCTTAGAATGATAATGTGCATTTGATCAGATATAACTGAAGTACATACAAACCCGATTCCAAAAAAGTTGGGACACTGTACAAATTCCGGTAGTGACGTCATGGCTGTCGCCGGCCAACGAGTTGGTGTTTTTTCAATGTATGCTTCAGACACGGGTCACGACGAGGCGTTCCCTATAGCGACCCCTAGAGGACGCAGTTCGAAGTTCCCATGAAAGGGAACCATTGACAAAAACATCTTTGATTAGATTTTATGTTTGTGCCCACTTTAAAAAAAAAAAAGTGCATGCTTTACACCATTATTTGCTATGTATTTGATAAAAACTGTGAAAACTAAATGAGAGATTGATTTGATCAGCACAAATGAAGGTTAGGAAAAGCACAGAAACACGTGGTCACTCAGCAGGACTCACTGATCTTACTGTCTATATGAGGATTTATTACACATTTATTCTGACGTTATTTCACTGACAGAAGTTCAGCTGCAGTATTAATGTCATCAAGAGAAAAGAAGAGACTCTATAACATCTCACTGTTACTGATTTATCATGCAGCTCAAAGCATTATGGGTAGAATCTCTCGTCAGTCTACTCTGATTCATCAACACAGTTTCACTGATGATCCAATAAAAACATTAAACCCAGGATAGAGCGGCTGAGTGAATGTGGTCTGGACTGTGTGGATGAGGCTCATTGTGTCAGAGACGCTGTAGAAGGACAGAGTTCCTGCACTGTGATCCACAAACACTCCTATTCTACTGCTGATGGACTTCACAGGGAGACGAGTCTGTATCTTATTGTGTCTGAATGAGTAACTGGAGGAAGAGCAGATCAAACTCCAGGACTGATTATTATATCCAAACACACACTCATAACCTGTTCCCTTCCTGTTGATGTTCTTATATGACACTGATATATCCACACCATTATCTCCACTCCACTCACTCCCTTCCTGCTGATGCTCTTATATGACAGTATTTATTCACTGTGTTCAGATCCAGAGTGAGCTGATGGGAATCTGATGGAGATAAAACACATCAGAATCAGGAATTATGAATCTGTTTGATCTTTTCATGTAGCTGAACTCTTCATGTTCAGTGTATCATCAGTGTCTCAGTACAGATGAACAGATTCACAAAGTATTTATTTAAAATACATTTCTTGTTAACAACATTTTCTTCTTATTTTCTAACAAAGTTTAAAGTTAAGAATATTTTGTATTCCAAAAAATATATAAGAATGTTCTTATCTTTTTTCTTAAGATTTTTCTTCTTTATAATTAAACATTACAGCAACACTAGCTACGTATACTACACAGTAGGACTATTAATAAGGATAGTGACACAGCCAACAATGATATGTCATGATTGTATAACATCATGTTTTGCTGGAATTCAGTTACAGCTACAAAAACGAGTCAGATATCGAGCTCATTTCTAATTTTAGTATATAAATATGACAATCTTGGCAGTATAAAAATGGCAGTATTCAGCACATAAACACAGCATATACAAGATGTGTTTACTGTAGCAGCGCACATGTACAAGACTCGTTCACTCTGAGAGCAAAGAACAGCATAGAAATGAACAAAACAGATCACTAGTATGGAGGACCAAACCTGCAGAAATTAAAAATAAATAAATATATGGATAAATAAATAATTAAATGTAATAATAGGAAAATAAATAAAAGAATAAATGATTTGATAAAATTTAAGAGGGAAATCTTTAAATTTAAAGATTTAAGATTATCTATAAGCTAGTGTGCTATAAAACAATGACAAAATTCGCTTTTACAAGATATAAGCATTCAAAACTTACAGTCTCACTTCCACCAATATGGATCAGTGATTTGATGACATCACACTGCACTTCAGCTTCTCATCAAACTTTGTCCAATCAAATGCTCTCTAGAACCCGAAGCGACCCGCCCCCTGCACTATAAAAAGACGCTGAAGCTGCGGCTCAAATCGGTCACTTGTTCACAGGATTTGCATTTTCTGTATGGTGAATGGCATGCTATATTTTTTAGCAATATGAGATTGTAGATGTCAAATGCGGCTTTACCGTGCTCAGTGGCTCTGGTCCAAACTGTAACTGTGATATAAACAAAACGCTGTTGGCTATGTTAAAAAGGGGGCAGGACTGCTTGATATGTCCCGCCCTCACTTCCTGTTTCAGTTGAAATCACGTCAACACACAGAACAACGCTGTGTGTTTCAAAGCACTTCAGTGGACCTTTAAATACTTTCCAGCATTACCAGAATAACACCGAAGTACAACCGTACTGTAAGGTGTTCAGGAGTGCTCAAAAAGGGTTTAAACACTGAAGTTTGAATCGATTTCTCGTAAACTCAGAGATGTGGATTTGGACGGCAATTAAATTACCACACGACCCTGGTGTTAATTCGGCCGGGGATTTTTACGGGGGCGGTGAGAGATAAACACCGACATTCTGGATTCGGACGGCATTAAATCAGCAACTACCCCCTGTAATTGGTGAAAATCACTTACGTCCCCCTGAGAAACAATTACTGTCCGAATAGGACTTTAGGCTACATTGCGCATGAGTCTCGTTCAAATCATCGGTGATACACACGCATGTGCATAATGTTAGCAACTCAGAAGTCAGAAAGTCAGAATCCTCAGTAATCTTCAGCAAACCTCGACAGTAGTTTGAACCGGCTCATTCGGTTCTGTTCGAGTTCGGTAGCAAACTATCGCTAGTATGATCTGATGCTTCTGCTTGAGCTCTCAACCAATGACGCATATGATGCAATTTAAATTTTTCCTTACTTTTTGGAGTGTTACAAGCTCTTGGTGCATAAAGAAGATCTGTAAAGTTGCAAAGACTAAAGTCTCAAATCCAAAGAGATATTCTTTATAAAAGTTCAGAGTCAGCCACACCTACCTAAAACGGCTCGTTCTAACACGCCCCCACATATCTACCTCACTATGTGGGAAGATTTGCATAACGCCGCCCAAATGTTCAAGAAAGAAAGAAGGCGTAACTTTTATTCTCGCTGTAGTATTGTTGTTTCCGCCGCCATGTCGTGAAGATGCTGTGTGATTCGTTGTGAAAGCGAAACTACTTTGTTTGGTCTTCCAGAAGAGGACGATATCCGCTTCGTCATGCCTGGAGCTGATTCGTGCTGGTCGCTGAGGAAATACTACAATTTTGCGCTGTGGATCGCCGGATCAGCTTTCACCGTGGACGAAGTGGAGTCCAGCCCGGAGTCATCACATGTCCTTCCGGACGCTCCTTCGTCGAAATCGCTGGCCGCGCCATCCTCAAGCGGTTTAAGGTTTTATAACTGATGATGTAAATGATGATTTGCACAGGATATCTGGGCTCGTATTTATCAATCATCTGAGAATTTCTCTCAAGAATGCTGCAAAGAATTGACTTATGTGTAAAAAAATTTTTGTCTCAAAGCTGCGCTTAAAAGTTAGTTATCAAGCATCTCAGTCTTAATTTAAGCGAAGTGTAGGACTAAATCTTAAAGGGGTCATATGATGCTGCTAAAAATAACGTTATTTTGTGTATTTGGTGTAATGAAATGTGTTTATGCGGTTTATGCGCCTCTGCTCACTCTAGACCTCCGGCCGTTCCTCACGCTAGCCCCCGGCCTCTGCCCACTGTAGGCCACCGTGTGTCACGATGTTTCGTTGTGAAAGCGAAACTACTTTGTTTGCTCTTCCAAAAATGGACACGACTAGAAATCAGTGGTTACGTTGTATTTATAACACTGTTCCAGAACACTTCAACCTAAATATTCTTTCAGACCGATGAGCTTTGTAAAAATCGACGCGTTTCAGAAAGGCGGGGCATAGAGGAGAAACAATAATGTACAGTATGTGGAAAATAATGTGTTTTTTTAACCTTAAACCGCATAAACACATTTCATTACACCAAATACACAAAATAACGTTATTTTTAGCAGCATCATATGACCACTTTAAGATTTAGTCCTACACTTCGCTTAAATTAAGACTGAGATGCTTGATAAATAACTTTTAAGCGCAGCTTTGAGACAAAAATTTTTTTACACTTAAGTCAATTCTTTGCAGCATTCTTGAGAGAAATTCTCAGAGGATTGATAAATATGAGCCCAGATATCCTGTGCAAATCATCATTTACATCATCAGTTATAAAACTCTTCTGTCACCTTCTACAGGAAGAACATGAACTCAGTGAGTTTTTCTGCTTGTTTTCTTACTGACTTACATTGTAGGAAGTCGTTCCTGGTCCAGAGAACCATTTTGGTGAGTGTTTCTGTGGAAATCAACAGACATGAACAGTGTGATTCTCATGATCCTGCATCCATTCCTAAGACATTTCTAATATGATGTTCCTCATGATATGAGATGATGATGGACTGGTTTCTGAGAGCAGATGAATCTCCAGAACTTTACCTCTGTCTGAGATCTTCTCGAACTCCTCTTTGCAGAAATCCTCCAGTTTGTCTCTCAGCTGATGAACAGATTCTCTCAGAGCATCAAAAGAGACGAGAAAACTGAAGGAATCATCATTTACGTCTGTAGATTCAGGAGGTGCTGAGAGAGACTGGAAACGCTACAGAAAACAGAAATCAAAACTCATCAGCTCCACACTTCACTCAATAACCTGCACCAACATCAGATTTGTGCGGCTCTTGTTGACTCGACTGATCTTTAGTAACTCACCTCAATCCAGCACTTTCACAACATCAGCTTCATTTGTTGTTTAACATTTAATTATTGCAGGTTTGCGTCATATTCTGAGTTGCATTATTTTTAATCATTTTGAGGAATACTGAATCTGCAGGGTTTTTTTTTGAGTGAGATGAATTAATGCATATTCATATTTATTTTAGAACTACAGTAGCATCTTCTGATTTCTGTCACCATGGGGACAGGAGAGCTGTCAGTCAATAAATTGGAAAAAAAAGTAACTTGCGTTACTTATTTGAAAAAGTAACTCCGATATTCTCTTGGAAATTAAAAAGTAATGCGTTACTTTACTAGTTATTTTAAAAAAGTAATCTGATTACGTAACTCGCGTTACTTGTAATGTGTTACC
>NW_015505791.1:646065-650541 GCF_001515645.1 Sinocyclocheilus grahami
ACCAAAAGTGAAATGAATAAGCCTCAGACTGAAGGGAAAGTAAATTTACGCCCGTACAGTAGAATGCAGAAGAAGACATTTCAACACTTCAGCAGTAAAAAAAAGACCCACAAATGTTTGTCTAGAGTAATTTGTGCTTATTAGTATGATTGAACTGAATCATCGAAGGTCAGAAGCAAAGACATTGGTTATTGGAATGGGATTAAATACATAAAGGATATTTGTGTTGTTTAACATTTAATTATTGCAGGTTTGCGTCATATTCTGAGTTGCATTATTTTTAATCATTTTGAGGAATACTGAATCTGCAGGGTTTTTTTTTGAGTGAGATGAATTAATGCATATTCATATTTATTTTAGAACTACAGTAGCATCTTCTGATTTCTGTCACCATGGGGACAGGAGAGCTGTCAGTCAATAAATTGGAAAAAAAAGTAACTTGCGTTACTTATTTGAAAAAGTAACTCCGATATTCTCTTGGAAATTAAAAAGTAATGCGTTACTTTACTAGTTATTTTAAAAAAGTAATCTGATTACGTAACTCGCGTTACTTGTAATGTGTTACCCCCAACACTGGTCACTTACACTCTCTGTGAACTTTCTAGGAAATAGTTTGGATGATAAAACATCTGCTGAGAACATAAATGTGCATCTAACAGCTCAAGCACATCAATGGAGTCTCATTGTAGGGTTGAGTAGATTTGCTCAGGAAAAGCAGTTTAAAGACTATGATTAGATTGACCATTATTTATAACTTTAGTGCGGTTAGAGACACTGAAACTTCACAAGGACCCTTAAGACACGCTCTGGTTTGGTTTCAATACACTGAAGCATTGCTAATATACAGCCTGACTTCATGCTTGGGGTCTTCATGGTCAAATTCATCAGTGTGTTACAGACAAATAAAATGTATTTTTTAAAAACAGTTTTATCAGTTTTGAGGATCACCTGATCCAACTTTGATGAACGTTACTCAGAATCGGTACTATCAAGTTCACTGATTTCACCATGACGTAATAAATCAGAAGGAAAAATGAAGTAAAAAGCTGAAATGTTAGTGAAGTGCGAAGTTCCACGAAAGGGAACTACTGGCACTAAATCATCATGTGAACAGATGAATCCAGTAAACATAGGGTGAGGCAGTTTAAAGGTTACTTATCTGAACTGATAACTAATGGCTGTAGGATCAAACTCCAGATGATCAGTTACAATCATCATGTATGAATTAACATGAAGATTAAGGCCTGTTTCACACTGCAAGCATAAGTATTATAAAAGTGAAACTGACACAGACATAGAACTTTACACTCTTTTTTGTGTTCTGTGCAATTATGCTGCGACTCTACACTGAATATAAACAGACTATTAGATCACTGCACTGAGTATTAACTTAATCTCTAGTTTTAAATACCTGTTTCTCTGTCCTCTGTGCTACTGCTGATACAATGTCGTGGTTTTTATGTTCAATAATCGTACACAGCACACATATACATTCCTGGTCAGTGTGACAGAAAACCTCGAGGATCTTCTCATGTTTCTGGCAGATCATCTCCTGCAGTCGTCCAGTGGCATCAGTCAAATTGTGTCTCTTTCCTTTAAACCAACTCTCATGTTGTTCGAGATGATTCTGACAGTAAGAGTTCAGACACACCAGACAGGACTTGATGGCTTTGTATTTTCTTCCAGTACAGACGTCACACTGCACATCTCCAGCTCCAGCATCACAGTCAGCAGAGAGTTTGGTCTTCTTCAGTTTCTCCACCACTTCAGCCAGCATGGTGTTTCTAGCTAAAGCAGGTCTTGGACTGAATGTCTGTCTGCACTGAGGGCAGCTGTAGACTCTCTTCTGATCCTCCTGATCCCAGCAGTCTGTAATACAGCTCTTACAGTAACTGTGTCCACAGGGAATGGCCACTGGATCCTTCAGGAGATCCAGACACACTGGACACAAGAACTCCTTCTTATTTACTGAAATTCTGTCTTCTTCCATTTTACTGCATGAATACAGAGACACAAACACACAACAGCTCAACTACACTTCAGGTTCTCTTTACCTGAACTCATGTGATTCATGTTTCCTGGTTCTGTGTTTGAGTGACGTGAGTAAAACAGGTTTGTCTGCGAGTCTGTAAAGCAGGTTCCTCATTCCTGCTCCTGTAGAGTCACACTAACACGCATATTTGGTTTGCATATATTATGGGTTCATTCCATAGGCGTAATTGTTTTTATATTGTACAAACTTTATTTTCTATCCCCATACCCTAACCCTACACTTAAACATACCCCTCACACAAAACTCTCTGCATTTTTTGATTTTCAAAAAACATAGTTTAGAATGTTTTTGAAGCCATTTGGGAAGTGTCCTCATAAACGCTCCAGTTACTAACAGAATCTCGGTTCCCTTTCAATACGGTTCACTGAATCTTTGGGGGAAACTCCGTTTTCTCTGAATAATGAAGCCTGATTTGTTATTGTTCATTTAACTGCATGATCAAATGGTATTTCAGTCTGACTGCCTATAAGTCAATGCTGAGTGCCATTTCACCAGAATCTTTTGACTGATAAGTGACAGCATTGACTCGCATGCAGCTTTATAGCATGGACGTAATGCTTTTATTGCTGTTATCTCAGGGAATGTTAGTAACCAGAGCATTCCCTTGATTCACTCATATTGCATGAATCATGCTTTGGGGAATGATGTCCAATAACGTTGTGGTATAAGTGCAAAACAAAAGCTATCCTGTGAGTCCAACCACAGGACGCCCGACATGAGGGCCCTTAGGGTAACATGGGCCAATAAGGGCACAACTTGCCTGGAATACTAGCAGAGGTACATGTTGATTAGGTGGACAAGATCCACCTAATCAACACAATGAGATGCTCTGATTGCTGATACTGCTTAGAGAGCTCTATATATCCCAATGGCCTGGACTGGGCAGAGTAAATTAGCACCCTGCTCCTCTTGCAAGAAGGGAAGAGTTAAAAGGGTAATGACCTGTGCTTTGAATGAAGTCGACAGCACTTTAGGCACATAAACGTGTCTTGGCTTAAGCAAATCAATTCACTGGCTGGGAGACAGGAAGCTCTTGGCTAAATTGATTCTGAGCCCAGGGTGCTCCAAATGAGTGAGGAGCAGGTTCCTGTGGGCACAGAGCTTGTGCTCCGACCAGGTTAATATTAGCCAGTCATCGAGGTAGTTCATGACACGCATTCCCTTCTTTCTCAGAGGGAAGTGGGCCACGTCCACATACTTTGTAAAAGTGTGTGGAGCCAGGGACTGTCAGAGTGGAAGAACTGTATACTGGTAAGCCACCTCCTCGGACGTGAATCTCAAGAACTGTCTGTGATGGGGACTAAATGGACATGAAATTATGCATCGTTCAAATCCATCAATAAGAACCAATCCCCTGGGCAAGCTGTTTGGTTCAGATAAAAGAGAATATTTTTTGACTACACTTTTTTACCTGGAAGTCTGAGGTTTATATATGTTGGTGAGTAGTTTTGAGATTGTGTTTACTGTTGTGACAAAATATTGAATTGTTTCATGAGTTAGCAATTGTTAGCAATTCAGAAAAACTTAATATAACTTAACTGTAATATAAACGTAAGAAGAAACAATTTTGTTCTCTTTTTTAATGTGCATGCTTTAGATGATTATTTGCCATTTATGTTGTTCAAATATTTTTTTACATATTTGAAAAAGTTTGACAAAAAAAATTATATTTTTGCTCTATTTTTGTTTTGTTTTTCTTGTCAATGATTTAGATTTTTTGTTTTTGTTTTATTCTTTCTTTCTTTCTTTCTTTCTTTTGTTCATTCTTTCGTTTTATCTTTATTTATTTTGTTTATTTATGATGTGCATGCTTTACCCAGGTATTTGCTCTGTATTTAATGTACACCTGAACATTATGGACACCAATATTTTGCAAAAATAAGAAATGTTTTGGCTCTTTGTCTATGGTTTAAATATCATATGATTCGATCTGTGATTAAATATATTTGTACTGAATAATATGACAAAAATATAGAAGAATATTTAAATTTTTGAAAGTGAACTATGACACATTATTCATGATGACCTTCATGTTATTCACGTCCGCACTAATGATGTTCGACTTCGCCAGTCGGAGATCATTAAAAATAACATTAAAGATGTGTGTAAACTTGCAAGTACAATGTCAGACACTGTAATATGCTCTGGTCCCCTCCCTGCTTACCGTGGTGACGAGATACAGCAGACAGTCATCATTCAATGACAGAATGTTAAATGTAATAATAATAATAGTAATAATTGTCTAATTGAAAAAAAAACGTCTTATCTTTTACATTTAATTGGCTAAAAATTAAAATACACTGCTGGACAATGACCAATAATTTGTATTCTATAATATTTTTGTATTCTATGTAGCGACTCAGCTCATGGGAAATATAAATAATTAACCACAACTAGTTATAATTAATTATTAATATTTTAGA
>NW_015505792.1:0-1416 GCF_001515645.1 Sinocyclocheilus grahami
GTCGGGGGGAGCTGTTGTAATTTTTCAAAACCTAACCCTAACCCACTCCAAAAGCACTCAAAACCATTCAAAAAACACTCAAAACCAACACAAATCTGACAAAAAACACACAAAACCTAACCAAACCACTCCAAAAACACTCAAAATCATTCAAAAAACACTCAAAACCAACACAAATCTGACCAAAACCTAACCAAACCAGTACAAAAACCCTCAAAAACACTCAGAAAACTCTCAAAACCACACAAATCCGACCAAAATTACACAAAACCTAACCAAACCACTACAAAAACCCTCAAAAACACTCAGAAAACTCTCAAAACCACTCAAAACAATGGAAACCCGACCAAAACCACACAAAACCTAACCAACCCACTCCAAAAAAACTCAAAACCACTCAAAACCAACACAAACCCGACCAAAACCACAAAACCTAACCAAATCACTCCAAAAACACTCAAAAACACACAAAACCACACAAAACCAACACAAATCCAACCAAAACTACAAAAAACCTAACCAAACCACTCAAAAACCACTAAAGGACACTCGAAACTCCTGGATAAAACTGTGAATTAGAAACCGCTAGGGATTCCAACATTTTAGCAGAAAATACCACTCCAGGGGGAGCTCTTGGGCAGCTGACTTTATTCACAGACATCTTTCAGTTTTATGTCCAGCTGTTTATCTATCCAAACCACTCAAAAACCAACCAAGAACACACAAAACCAACACAAACTCTACCAAAACCACACAAAACCTAACCAAACCACTCAAAAACCACTCATAAACCACTCAGAAACACACAAAACCAACACAAACCCTACCAAAACCACACAAAACCTAACCAAACCACTCAAAAACCACTCATAAACCACTCAGAAACACACAAAACCAACACAAACCCTACCAAAACCACACAAAACCTAACCAAACCACTCAAAAACCACTCATAAACCACTCAGAAACACACAAAACCAACACAAACCCTACCAAAACCACACAAAACCTAACCAAACCACTCAAAAACCACTCATAAACCACTCAGAAACACACAAAACCAACACAAACCCTACCAAAACCACACAAAACCTAACCAAACCACTCAAAAACCACTCATAAACCACTCAGAAACACACAAAACCAACACAAACCCTACCAAAACCACACAAAACCTAACCAAACCACTCAAAAACCACTCAAGAACACTCAAAACCAACACAAACCCTACCAAAACTACACAAATGCTAACCAAACCACTGAAAAGCCATTCAAGAACACTCAAAACCAACATAAACCCGACCAAAACCACACAAAACATAACCAAACCACTATAAAAACACTCAAAACCACTCAAAAAACACTCAAAACCGACACAAACCTGACCAAAACCACACAAAACCTAACCAAACCACT
>NW_015505792.1:2203-48766 GCF_001515645.1 Sinocyclocheilus grahami
CGTTATTAAAATGAACTGTAACTCAGCAAATACTCAACAAAGAGACATGAGAGATATATCTATAGAAAGCTTGACATGTCTACTTTTAAACTAAGCAAGTCTTATAAAGTAATCCATATGAAACCAACGCGATGTCCAGTTTTTCACCTCTCCCTTCATTATCTCTAATGTGACCACGCCCACGCGCTGAGCGCTATTGATATTATAATCGTCCACGTGAAGCGCGCGGCGTGTAAACGCCCACATCACAGCAAGACCTCAAGCTTTACTGTTCGCGTCGCGCTGAGAGGAATAAGACAGAATTCACCTCAAGAAGCTTTGGATTACCTCAGGAAAAAAACATGAGTAAGTCTTTTTTATTAACCTACTTGTATTAGTTTTCACATAACTTGTACACATTTTACTAGTTAGACTTTCTCCAAACTATAATTCCTGACTGTCACGGTGTCAGGATGTTTTTTTATGTTCTATAACAGACAGAAATATGATATAAAAGTAATATGAGTTATAATGTCACTAGCCTAATGTCAGTAAGAATGATTAGTCAAAACTTTACTGTGATAGGATATTCTCTGTTCATGAATATAGCCATACATGTTTATAATTATAGTTTTTGGATTGTATAGGCCTACATGCAAAGCATTCTTGTGTTTATGAATGTAACTAAGCTTCTGTTCATGAAGATCTGTTCTGGTGTAAATATTTTGAATGTGTTATACCTGTGTCTTATGGAGTAATGACGCTGAAATGTTTGAAACTGTTTTCATTTTGGTTTAGGACTGTGGCTGCATCACCGGCATCTTGCACAAGAAAGGCACACGCATGTCGTTCAGTTTTGAGTTTGCTGGAAAATCACACTGAGTAAGTGCACAGTATAGTAATTGTATTATTCCCAGAATATGTGGTAATATTATTTGTGGTTGATAGTGTTAAAATGTTAGAATTGGCATTGTTTTCTCATGAAGTATGCATACTATACTAAGGTACTGTGGGGAGTACACCACTCTTGCCTTCACCTGCATCTCTCATAGGAAGGGGGCACTCGTTCAGTTTTCAACTCCGTTCAGAATTTTAGAGTAAGTGTGCATTCACTATTTTACAGATGTTACTTTCATTTGATTTAGTTACTTTGTGGTAAAATATGTTTGCTATGTGGTAATTGTGTTCTTTGTTTAGATAAATTAGTACTGGTATCAGTGAACATCATAATAATGTTAATAATGTAGTTTGTGTAAACAGCATGCTTGCTTTTTTATTTCAGATGTGAGAATAACAGTGCAAAAGAACCTGTTGCAAAGAGAGCCAAAGCAAATAAGCAGCCCACTTGGTCATGGAAACCAGAGACTGACGTTGACATGTTCCACAGGCTCTGAGATTTCTGCCCCGCACAAGAGCCTGGACCACAGCTAAGACCATGTGATGCACACACTCCCAAAATGATGTGATAGTTATATATATTCTAAATAAACTACAAACAAAAAAATAGATACATTTCTTTTTCCTCATTATTTCTTGTAGCAATTCCCTCTCAGTCACACACCTGACAGCTCATTATGCAGCTCATTATGCAGCTCATTATGCAGCTCATTATGCAGCTCATTATGCAGCTCATTATGCAGGCCTTTGTCTTCTCAGGTGTGAATCACTCATTATACATGACGATTCACGCCCCCTCGCATATTCCTTTTCTACACAAAAAGTGTCTTAGAAAATTTAAATCAATATATTGTTTTCTGTGAGTGAGTAAACAAGATGATTTTCACATCATTCTGATGCAAAAACTCTAGACTTCAAGATCTGTTCTCAATAGTCCTGTGAACAAATGTTCTGTATGTGTTTTATGGCCTTATTTCAGTGACTTTAAAATTTTAGTTTTTCACTAAGCACGCATAAACGTTGTTTTCTCAAAAACACAATCACATACATACATGCTGCCCACATATTATTGTAGCCCAGTTTGTGCTGATTATGGTGCTACTAAACTTAGTCATTAAAATGTTTATTAGCAACTGAAAAAAGCACAAATGTCAGGACATATCAAAACTTCTCCAGGGCCCAAAACACCCTCAGACCCCAGAGGGTTAAACCAGTTTGTTCACGTAAATAGTTGGAAAAAAACATTGTGTTTTTGGTGTTCTGGTATGGCTCTTCACATGCTTTAGGTCTATTTTTATTTGATTTATTATATCAAATCAAAGAGGTCAAAATAAGGTTAAATAAAATAAGAAAAGTTAAGTGATCAAAGAAGAAAAATTATCTCAGGGAAAGGAGAAAAATAAGGTTAAAACTTTACAATAATAGCACATGAATAATCATGTACTAATAGCTAAATTAAATATTACTTTAATATGAACTAATGATGAGTAAGGCATATACCAATCAAGAACTAACCCTTCATTTCAACATGAATCATGATTTCATGTGTGAAAATATTATTAATAGTGTTAATTTAAAAATAACTGCTGTAACAAACATGCACTAACATGTAGTGAAGGTGGTCGTTATTCACACATGAATTCATATGATTTATGTCGTAATTAAGGTTAGCTCTTGATTAGTACATGCCTTATCTTATTGATAGTTCATTTTAAAGTAATATTTAATTTAGCTATTAGTACACAATTATTTATGTGCAGTTATTGTGAAGTGTTACCAAAATAAGACAAATCCAAACATAAACATAACTGGCTATGCACTGGTCACTTCTGAGCCAAACTGATCCAACAAGAGCTTTTAAAGTTCCTCGCTACACCACACAGATCCTAACAGTAAATACTGAGACATTGTGAATGGTGTGGAAAAAACATGCCAGAGCAATCAACCAATTCAGTGATCGCTGTTTCACACGCGCATTACAGTTTTCTTTTGAGATCAGTTGAGATATCGTGCTTAAATTCACTTGAACTGTTTTTGCTTCTGTCCTGCAGATGGTGCAGTTCTATGTTTCAAGTATTATTGTTCTATGTTTTGGTATAGCATGTCAGATTGTTCTATGTATTAACAATCTATCATGTAAGCCATGAAATCTTTATACAAGTGTTAGTTGATGTTGAACTGCATAGACCTGAAACCTGCTGACCTCATTACACATACTAAACCTGACTATGCCAATTAATATAGTCACTGCGCTGACACACTCATTACCATTCGTCTGCAAATAAACGCACAAATTGCAGGTAAATAGATTTGTGACTTTTGAAGAAAATTCAGAAATATGTTAGTCTGTTTTGTTGTAAATCTTTATACAAGTGTTAGTTGATGTTGAACTGCATAGACCTGAAACCAGCTGACCTCATTACACATACTAAACCTGACTATGCCAATTAATATAGTCACTGCGCTGACACACTCATTACCATTCGTCTGCAAATAAACGCACAAATTGCAGGTAAATAGATTTGTGACTTTTGAAGAAAATTCAGAAATATGTTAGTCTGTTTTGTTGTTGTTGTATAGCCCAACAATTATTGTTTGAGCCTCTTTAAATGTTTCTATCTGGTGTGTGTAGTATTCTTGTATTAATGTGAGACGGTGGTATATGTGACGCTTATAGTAAATGCAGGGGACTTGTATTGTGGGCTCATTAGAGTTGTGGCAGTCATAAGTGACTTTTACTTTATTCCTCAGAGGGCATGTGTGGAGATACAGTATCTGTCACGCTCTGCTGCTCTAATTAGTCAAGACCAACTTAAAGAATCTCTGCTCGAAGAAACCTCAAAGGCCCAGAACCAGCTGGAGTGTGTTCAATGTGATGTGTTTCTTCTTAATTTGGCCAAATGTTTGTGTGCAGCCTTATACAGCCTGTAAAAGTGGAAGACGGGGCTGTAGCACAGGACTGGTTTGTTAAAGCAGGTATGAGTGCGGATCAAGCATGAGAGAGCAGGACTGCTGGCCTCAGCAGAGGGACTTTTAGGATGAAGTGCCACGCTGTCCACACGAGCACAGTAATTGGTCCCACAGAAAGAAAGTTTGATTCTGGGCATTAGCAAATCTCAACCTGCAGATGTTGTGTCTTAGAATGTCTAGTAAAGGTGACACAATTTATACAGTCATTGTCATCAGAGGAGGAAGACTGAAATAATAAAGGCGCTGCAATAAGGGCCGTTTCTAGGCATAGGCGAGCTAGGCGGTCGCCTAGGGTGCCACCAGCTGAAGGGGCGCCAATGAGCGCACGTACTGGCACTTTTAGCAGGGTTGTGATAAAGAGTGGCACGGTCACCCTGAAATATGACTGCCGCCCCCACTGGATCCCCCAACATTATTGGGCTAGAGTACTGTCCATCTGACGATGCCTGTATGCCACTAGATCAGAGGGCTGTCAATTGCTGCCTGATTGTTGCATGCAAAGTTTGCATTTGGAGCGCTCAACAACGCCATTAGATCAGTGGGCTCTGTCAGTGCTTTGACAAGGTAACACTTTTTTTTGCCATGCAATAAAGCTAAGTTCAAAGGCCAATTTAAAATATTGGTACAGTAAATAAAGTGCACAAAATCAGTATTTTGTTTAGGCAGTATTTGTGGCACTTTTGTCCAAAAGGTGTGCGTTTTTTGCGCCAATGCATTGTTAAAGGATCAGCGTGTCATGTAATATTCCCATATAAACTTTAACATCCAATTAAAAAATATTTGTATAGTAAAATTTCCAAATCAAAATGCAATAAAATTAATTTATGTGTGATTTATGTGTAAATTATGTGCAACGTCTTAGCCACTAGGGATTGTTACATAGGGCTATACAGGCATCTAGTGGCAACACAATGATATCACAGATACTAAATTGTGCAAAATGTTTATCTTAACAGTCAATTTACAAATAATGCATTCAGATTTGTGGAACTCAATGCACTAAATCTCCACAAATTAGTGTCGTTACTATGACAACCAATTTGAATGTGACAAGCAACTGGTGTCTGAAAAGAATTATATAATTCAATAGGGCAATAGGGATTTTGCCTAGGGCGTCAAATTGGCTAGAAACGGCCCTGGCTGCAATGGTAAAAGTTCCCTAACCCTAAGCTTAGTCAATGTGTCTCTCAATTAAAAGTAGTGTATCTTTGTTAAATTGGACAGTGACGAAAAGGTCTGTGAGTAAGATAGTGAATAGACCTAAGAAATTGGTTCAAAAAAATGATTGACGAAATAAAAAAATGTAAGCTCTGAGTCACTTTGTGTTCCACTGAAGAAGTAAAGAATATAATGTAGATTTGAAATAACATGAGTAAATAATGACAGAATGACCATTTGATGTGATCAACATCTATTAAGATGAAAGCATTTTAGCTTAGACTTAGAATATAAATCCATCAGTACTTTGTCCAAACATGCACATTTAAAAAATGCTGATATATAAATATGTTTACAAGAATAAATCTTAAGACAATACCTTTCACATTGAATAGAAAGCTACAAAAAATATATATTCTGTTTTATTTCATGATCACAATTCTCATAAGAGCAGGAACGTTGCTTTATTTACTTGCTATCTGAAGTATCATTTACACAAAACAGTAGAAATGTTGCAGTTAGGTATTAGCATTCTATGCTATGTTAAATTTTACATCCCATGCATGTTAAAGCTGTTAGATCTGCACTCTCTAAAATTCTGAAAGCATTCCATATTATTTTTGTGTTACCTGAGTGTTAGGCATTAGGTCCTTTACTCGTAAAATATTATTTTATTAAATTGATGTTTTATTAGCAATAAAATAAAACAAACAAGTTGAAATTGAAGTGCAGATTTTAAGCTTTAATTCAAGGGGTTGAACAAAAATATAACATAAAATGCTTAGGAAATACAACCATTTTTATACACCATTTTCCCATTTTCAGGGCCTCAGATGTAATTGGACAAATAAATATAATCATAAATAAAATGTTCATTTTTAATATTTTGTTGAGAATCCTTTGCAGGCAATGACTGCCTTACGTCTGGAGCTCATGGACATCAGCAGAGACTGGGTTTCTTCTTTCTGATGCTTTGCCAGGTCTTTACTGCAGCTGACTTCAGTTGTTGTCTGTTTGTGGCTCTTTCTGCCTTTAGTTTTATCTTCAGCGAGTGAAATCAGGTTGAGATCAGGAGATTGACTCGGCCATTGCAGAATATTCCACTTTTTTACCTTCAAAAACTCCGGGGTTGCTTTTGCTGTATGTTTTGGGTCATCGTTCATGTGTATTATGAAGCGCCGCCCAATCAACTTTGCTTAATTTCAGCCATTCAAAGAATGCTTTTCCAGAAGTGCTCTGGCTTTTTTAAATGTTTTTGGCGAAGTCTAATCTGGGCTTGTTTGCAGTTTATGGTGAAGCCTCTGTATTTGCTGTATTTCATCTGATGTTTTATTTTCCAAATTTTAAGACCAGCCAAGGACCAGATATGTTTCATTATGTCCTGATATGGAAAACCATGGAATTCAATAAGGTGTCCTAACTTTTTCACATGACTGTATATAAATAACTACAAGTCAAGCTGCAATCCCAAACAGGACCACACAGAAATGCCAACATACCTGCTTAACCTGACTTTATATAAATATATACAGATCTATTCAGAATGATTAAACAGAGCAAAACACATTCTGAATTTGTCGAATGTGGCGATCTGAAGGCAGATGAACATGACCAGTGAAGAGTTCCTCTGTCAGAGTGAGTGTTGATATGTACTGTATATAAACTAGGGCTGCCAGTTTAACACATTAACTTAATTAATTAGTAATGAAAAAATGACGCGATTTAAATATTTTAACGCAGTTAACGCACTGGCCCCGCCCCCAGACCTGTATGTCATCTTACATTTCATACAGTTGACTGTTGACAAATATGATGCAGTGCAACAACTCCATAAATGCAGTTATGCCCTAAAATTCAAGATATTGGTGCAAAAATGCTCCTGTATGAGTTTTTGTCTCATATTTATATCATTTGATAAACAATTTTGCGCTAGCAGGGAGAGCAATAGCCAATCACACGAGTGCTGTTTGTTCCGAAGTGAAAATGTTATTTTATACAACAGTTCAGTAAATAAGAAGCTAATATTGTGTTATATTTTAAACACAATATTGTCTGTTTTTGCTCAGTTTTGCCAACAAAAATACTACCTATAAAGCCACAGCAGAATTGTTCTGCGTCTTCGAACTACACAGAGGTGTTCAGTTTCTGAATGAATCCGCGTTTTGAACAAATCAGGTGAATCAATGATTTAAAGGCCCATTCATACCGTTTACTGAATTCCTGAATGAATCAGCCGTTTAAACGAATCAAATGCATGAATAAAGCAAAAAAGACATTTACCGCCACCTGTAGGCAGTTTTACTTTCTTATTCAGAGTATTATTGCATTTTTAAAAAAGGGGGGGAAAATTAAAGGGATAGTTCACCCAAAAATATTTATTCTGTCATCATTTACTCAAACCTGAATGACTTACTTTCTTTTGTGGAACATAAAAGAAGGTATTTTGAAGACTGTTGGTAACAAAGCTGTTTTGGTTACCAATAACTTCAATGCATGAACGAAAAATTGTTTCTCAAAAAAAAAAAATTCTCAAATTATCTTCTTTTATGTTCAATAGTTTATGCTTGACCGTTGTAGCCTAAATGTTTATGTGTAATAAATTGTATGTTGAATTAAATTAAATATTTCTTTCTAAAGCTACTGTTTGTAATGTCTACTTTATACTTATTCATTTCACACAAAAATAGTTTGAAATAATCTTTTGGGGTATTTTCACTGCCAAATGTACTTTGTGATTAATTACATTAATTAATCGACACATGTAATTAATTAGATTAACATTTTTAATTGACTGACAGCCCTAGTATAAACACCACTGACCATTGCAAACTCCTATAAAAACACGCATCTTCAGTGAGTGTCCTTTATAAAACACTTAGCAGACATGTGACCATACTGAAATGTGCTTGTACGAAAAGCTATCAGAGAGCGCACAAAACAGTTAAACTTTTGATTGTTTGCACACTAATAATAACAGACTCGTGCATCTAATAGTGTATGATTGCTGGATGTCACTGTAATCGTCTTTACCTCCACCACAATCGTCATCCATCAAAACTTTACTGGTGAGAAATTATTTTGCTTTATTCAGCCCATACAGACTAGTTCTGACATCATATTTCTTATTAATAGAGGTATGTATTTTATTTTATTGTATTATTTAATAACATTTTTTAATATGTATGTGTGCATTAAAAATATCATTCCGGCAATAAGAATGATGCTGAGTCAAATGAAGATAAAGATGTGTTTATTGAACCAATCAGATAAGAGTAAATTGAGAGTCAGCGAGAGCCTCATTTGATTGGCTGCAAGAAGAAGGTCCCGCCTTCCACTCGCACTTGCAAATCTGAATCAGTGAGAGAATCGTGCCAAAACTGCAAGCGTAAAGACGCAGAAGTACATCAGGTTATTTGGGGAACATTTTGCCCTACGCATAGAAGAAGTAATTTAGACATTTGCAACTATTTTTTTTCCTACAAACACATATTGGTTTTACGCGTTCAATCCATTTTGCAGTTCTTGATAAGGTTGTTTTCGCTTGCAAAACGCTTTGCACAAGCTTCCAATACTTTTGGCTGTATTTGGGAGAAACAACAGTGTCAAAAGTATAAGCACGGAAAAATGTCAGAAGAATACAGATCATATTTATTTTGCCTTAGCTTGAAGTTGCAGTTTTACAATACATGAATTACACTTACAAAAAAATTGTAAAATGCTGCAAATCTTATTTTCTTACACTTGAAATGTGATTTACACTTTTACCAATCTTTTCTTGAGCATGCAAAATTCATTTATGCTTGCTATTTTTATACACTTGCACAAATCTTACCCTTCATGTGCGAATCTTTTAGCCGTTTTATCTACAAAGGTATGTTTGTTTCCCACCAATCACTGCACAAGATAAGGTTACTTATGATGACGAAAGCACGTTAGTGCTAGCCCTCCCGGAACTCATAAAGATTGCATTGCAGTGCCTGCAGTTGGAAATAAATATGTATGGAATAGTGATGCACGGATGGCGGTTATAACTGCGGGCACTGTGGATAATCCACGGGTCGGGTGGGTCGGGTAATAAAAAATGCATTCTGATTATTTGCGGGTGAGTCGCAGGTGGATAAAATAAATAATTAATGATGCAAATATTAACGACATTTTCTAAAATATGAACGTGTTTTAAATAGGCTACAAAAATTGAATAAACTTTTAAAAAATATTAAAAGTTATTCAACAGAACATTATTTAGTCAAGAGCAGTGAGGGATTTTCTCTGTCTTTTGTTGTTTGATTAACATTAATGACAGACAGCACAGCTTTATTAGGCTGCTGTCACAAGACCTTTTTCACGGATCCAATACTTAGGGATGGGTACCAAAACCCGGTATTTAATTATGAATCTAAATTATGAAAGACCGGAGTATCGATAAGCTCTGACATTAACAGTTCTGCTATCGGTACTGGAGAAATGAATAAAACACACATACATTTATTATTGCTATATATACATTATCTTACAAATTCTATCTCACCAGAGTCACCAGCTGTTTTTCAAACATTTGTCTATGATGCATTTTTGCTATTCGCAATTCAGAAGCGAGATCACGCCCACGCGGAGCAGCTTCAGCACGCGCAACATGAAATTAATTATGTTTAATTATGATAGAAGAGAGAACTAAAAATTCAATCTTCTGCTTACACTGATTTATACTTCTGCGTCGGACCTACGCCGTAGCCTTTATGCCGTGGGTTATGCGTCAGTTTTCATTTATACTTCTGCATCGTTGTCCGCGTCAACGTGCAGTACACACGCAAACCGCTAGTCTGCAGTGTCCACGGGCATGTGCTGGTGTAACCCGCAGTACCACGGCAAAAGCCGAAGAAGTGGCTCATCGGAGAAGCATTATAGCCGTGACGGCGGCAAATTAATATCATAAAAAAATCATTAAATCATTATTTAAAACTACAAAAAGGAGACGACAACAACGGAGCAGGAGGTGATGGCATTCTTTCAATCTGCACAAGGACTTGTACCACGGCAGATCAACATTGTTTGTTGCGGACAACTACTGATGTATAATGCTATGTAGTATCATAAATGATAAGACACTTGTTCTTTGCTTTGTTTTATTTTATATAAGAACTAAAAATTCAATCTTCTGCTTACACTGATCTATACTTCTGCGTCGGACCTACGCCGTAGCCTTTATGCCGTGGGTTATGCGTCAGTTTTCATTTATACTTCTGCGTCGTTGTCCGCGTCAACGTGCAGTACACACGCAAACCGCTAGTCTGCAGTGTCCACGGGCATGTGCTGGTGTAACCCGCAGTACCACGGCAAAAGCCGAAGAAGTGGCTCATCGGAGAAGCATTATAGCCGTGACGGCGGCAAATTAATATCATAAAAAAATCATTAAATCATTATTTAAAACTACAAAAAGGAGACGACAACAACGGAGCAGGAGGTGATGGCATTCTTTCAATCTGCACAAGGACTTGTACCACGGCAGATCAACATTGTTTGTTGCGGACAACTACTGATGTATAATGCTATGTAGTATCATAAATGATAAGACACTTGTTCTTTGCTTTGTTTTATTTTATATAAGAAGGTGTAACATTAAAATATATTAAAGTGCACATAAACACACACAAAACTCAAGCACATATGGAGGGAGGGGTTCTTGCAGACCAATCACAGTGCTTGTGGTCCACGTAGCATTGACGCGCTGTTAGATTTTTGGAGAGGTGCACGTCAGGCTACGGCGTATGGGTGTGCGTCTATGCGTAAGCTATGGTGTAGGTCCGACGCAGAAGTATAAATCAGCCTTAAGGCCTGTGGCTGTTTTATTAAGCTAATTTAATTTTTTTTATTTCGATTTTGGCTTCTAAGGATTATACAAAAGAAGACATGAGGTAAAGCTATTAAAAACTAGCTGCATTTCGTCTTGCGCAACTTCTTTCCCTTCACAGCGGTGCGCATTCGTCAGAATCAGCTCAATCTGTGATTGTTGTAAGATGCTATCTTTACTGTTGCTAAATTGCGGGACATGTTTGATAATAAAATGTTGAAAGCACAATACGCTCAAGAGACGCTGTTCCTCAGGCTGAAATGTGTGTGCGCGGCGCGCTCCAAAACGGACAAACAAATTACACTTTGAGCTTCGGGTGCATGTCCAAACTATCAAATACATACAAAAATATGTCAAAATGGCCGGCTTGGAGAGTATTTACTTACACACATTTTCTGTCTTAAGTGGAGGAGAACAGGTGGGAGAAAATCCAATGTGTGTCAATATATTGTCTTAAAGTGACATATCAAATACATACAAAAATATGTCAAAATGGCCGGCTTGGAGAGTATTTACTTACACACATTTTCTGTCTTAAGTGGAGGAGAACAGGTGGGAGAAAATCCAATGTGTGTCAATATATTGTCTTAAAGTGACAGACTGGCGCTTGGGCCATCAACATGCAAATCTGCTCTTAATCTGAATAACGTTATAGCTTTAATAAGCATTAATCTATCAATACATACACTGAAAACTATGCAGTGTGCATTTACATTTGATTACTTTTAAATTTATTTTGTAGGCTATTACTTACCTGAACAGTAATGTTAGTAGAACTTCATGAAAATAATAAATTTTTGTGACGATGCAACGATAACCGATTAGACTATTGACAATTCTGTCAGCTGTCCCGAAACGCGAGCTAAAGTCTAATATCGCAGCGTGCAGCAGCTCTAGATGCGCCGATGTGAAGAGAAGGTCAAAGAGAGAGCACGCGTACAGCTGAATCACTCACGCTGTTTTCATCTGATGGTTTGCGTGGATTTATTTACTCATCTAACCTACACGCTATAGGCCAGGGGTGGCGAACATCGGTCCTGGAGAGCCGCAGCCCTGCAGAGTTTTGCTTCAACCCTAATCAAACACACCTGAACAAGCTAATTAAGGTCTGAACAGTTACTAGGAAGCTACAGGCAGGGGATTTTTAATTAGGGTTGGAGCTGAACTCTGCAGGGCTGCGGCTCTCCAGGACCGGAGTTCGCCACCCCTGCTATAGGCTATTGAATAAATGTTTTGCTGCAATTTCCCTCATTTTAAAGTCGAAAGCTGTGGGAATGAGTAATGCGATGTATGCGCAATCCCGCAACGAAATTCAGGACCTGATTAAACATAATTCTATTATACAGGGAATTGTCAAATAGATTTTCATGACTTTTCAAAAACATTCTGGGTTTATATAGTTTTGCAAAACTTTCCAGACCTGGAAATTGCTGTTAAATGACTTTTCCAGGTTTTTCATGACTGTACGAACCCTAATGTGATGATCGGGTGCGGTTATCTAAATCAGACAAAAATACAGGTGCGGGCGGTTGGCAGGTGGATAATTTATTTGAAATGATTTATTTGGCGCTCCACAGATTGTGACTTGATGCTGATTGGATTATATATCCAGAACAAACTAGAATAGTGACAGCTGTGGTTGATTTTTTATGGGAAATAATCTCTCCCTATCGACCTAATAAAGAAACTGCCCCTGCTTGCATATACACCAGGCATAACATTATGACCACCTTCCTAATATTGTGTTGGTCCCCCTTTTGCTGCCAAAACAGCCCTGAACCATCGAGGCATGGACTCCACTAGACCCCTGAAGCTGTGCTGTGGTATCTGGCACCAAGATGTTCACAGCACATCCTTTAAGTCCTGTAAGTTGCGAGGTGAGGCCTCTATGGATCGGACTTGTTTTTTTAGCACATCACACAAATGCTCAATTGGACTGAGATCTGGGGAATTTGGAGGCCAGATCAACACCTCAAACCCGTTGTTGTGCTCCTCAAACCATTCCTCAACCATTTTTGCCTCGCCCCTGCTTGCATATACACCGATCAGGCATAACATTATGACCACCTTCCTAATATTGTGTTGGTCCCCCTTTTGCTGCCAAAACAGCCCTGAACCATCGAGGCATGGACTCCACTAGACCCCTGAAGCTGTGCTGTGGTATCTGGCACCAAGATGTTCACAGCACATCCTTTAAGTCCTGTAAGTTGCGAGGTGAGGCCTCTATGGATCGGACTTGTTTTTTTAGCACATCACACAAATGCTCAATTGGACTGAGATCTGGGGAATTTGGAGGCCAGATCAACACCTCAAACCCGTTGTTGTGCTCCTCAAACCATTCCTCAACCATTTTTGCCTTGTGGCAGGGCGCATTATCCAGCAGAACAAAACATCACACTGCCTCCGCCGGTCCAGTTCTGTTGCTCACGTGCCCACTGTCAGCGGTGGACCTGTCAGCATGGGCACCCTGACTGGTCTGCGGCTATGCAGCCCCATATGCAACAAACTGCGATGCACTGTGTATTCTGACACCTTTCCATCAGAACCAGCATTAACTTCCTGAGCAATTTGAGCTACAGTAGCTCGTCTGTTGGATCAGAACACACGGGCCAGCCTTCGCTCCCCACGTGCATCAATGAGCCTTGGCCGCCACTGGTTCACCACTGTTCCTTCCTTGGACCACTTTTGATAGATACTGACCACTGCAGACCAGGAACACACCGCAAGAGCTGCAGACCCAGTCGTGCAGCCATCACAATTTGGCTCTTGTCAGACTCGCTCAAATCCTTACGCTTGCTCATTTTTCCTGCTTCTAACACATCAACTTTGAGGATAAAATGTTCACTTGCTTCCTAATATATCCCTCCCACTAACAGGTGCCTTGATGAAGAGATAATTAGTGTTTTTCACTTCACCTGTCAGTGGTCATAATGTTATGCCTGATAGATGTAAATAACACATGTAAAGTGAATTTATATAATTTACTTGTATTTACTAATGCAAAACACATGTATCATTATTTCATCAAGAGGAACAGACCTGAATTAAACCTGAACATACCTGATATGGCCATCCGTCCATCCACCCATCCATCCTTCCCTCCCTCCATCAATCCAACTATCTATCCATTCTTCCCTCTATCCATTCCTCCATTAATCAATTCATCCATCAATCCCTCCACCCATCAATCCCTCCCTCCATCCATCTATTCATCCATCCATCCATCCTTCCATCCCTCCTCAGTCCAACCACCTATCCATTCTTCCCTCTACCCATTCATCCATCAAACAATCCATCCATCTGTCTGTCAGTCCATCCGTCTATCCATCAATCCATCTATCCATCCATCCATTCATCCCTCCATCCATCTATCCATCACCTGTAGTATGCTGCATGTCTTTAGATTGTTGGGGAACCTGGAGGAAACCCACACAGACATGGAGAGAACATGCAAACTCTACACAGAAAGGCCTTGAACCAGAGACCTGCTTGCTGTGAGGCACATCTTTAGACCTTTGCTATGTACAAAAGCACAGATCTGTGATAAAAAGATATTTGACTTTAGAGAAGAACATGTAGCTATAGGTATGTTTGTTACAGGAAAAAGTAACCCTTCTAGTGAGACTTTGAGAGAGAAAATCTAAAATTGTCTTGGTAATATTAATAACACATTTACAATGGCACTAACTCATCAGACATGTGAGTGACTTCACACCATCTGAGTCACAGCGGTCAATGTCATTTGGACTTGTCCTAGCGAAATACAATGATACAGATTATGTACACGAAACAATCACGTTACTACTGTTGGCGAATGATTATTCAGATATAAAATTTATTTTGTCGCAGAAGAGGATGGATACACTAGTGAAGAATAATTGCTGTTCTCAGTTGGAATCAAAAACACAGTGGCTAAAACAACCACTCTTTGCAGAAAATCACTTGACTTTCTCTCTCTCTCTCTCTTTCTCTCGCACTAATGACCCAGTTTCAGTTTCAGAGCAAGAGAAAGAGAGCGATAGAAAGAGCAGTGTGATTGATATGGAGCGAGCGCACTCAGGTCGCTTCATGCTGTGAGACGATTTGAAACTCAAACTCTTTATAAGGCAGAATAAAGAAAAGTCTTCCTCCCACTGCTTTCTCAGAAAAACAAACACTGTAAATATTTGTAAGTCTACATAGAAATTTGTTTGTCCTTGAAGCCATTCTTTGAGTCTTAAATTATTTACAGTGCGTCATTTCAGTTTTTAAAGATCTCTGAGAAGCTCATGCACAGCCTTGAGGGATGAGTGCAGTTCACAAAGAACAAACGCTTTCTCCAGCAAATTCTCCTGCTGTCATAAATATCATTCAGCACCTGAACAGCATCACAGGAAAAGCCACAACAAGGGCCGATTTGTGCAGTTCTGTCACAGTTATGCCTAACCTTTCATGCCTTAGCCAAGGATTCAAACTGCTAAAGAGTCAAAGAGTCAAACATGTAGAATCTCTAATGGCCTCTAACTTACACCCTCGAACGCTGAAGATACTCCAAACTCTTCATCAACATTGGCATTACGGTCAGTCGTGACCATTCAGAGTAGTTAATTGGATAGCCATGCAAGAGAGAGAATCAAAGATTTTAGTGAAATAGTTGATGGAGAAAGTCATAGAAAGACTGGTGTTAAACTATTGGCTGGCAACAGCTATACGTTTCCTCTCATGAACAAATATCTCTCTGTGCAATATGGGCAACTTTTCCTTTTTCTTAATACAAGTTCATATATTTTCATTTTGATTCAGTGTATTGTCCTGGTGTGATGCTGGTTTTAATTTGACTTTTTAAAATTTTTATCTATGTTGCTGATTACAACAAAGTTTTTAATGTTCTGCTCATGAATTTCATTGAATGTAGAGTAAATCATTGCTTAATTGCAGAATGGAAAACTATAATTTGGCAATGTTTTAATGAAATAATTATACAAATTACAGCACGGATGGACAGTATTTCAAATACATGTATTTGAAATACTATTTTGTATTTTCTATTTAAATACCTTTGGAAAAAGTCAGATGTATTTTGTATTTAAATACATTTAATCTTATTTTTTGTAGTTTAAAAATACATAAAATACTTTTTGTCAATCAACCTCTTTATTAGACTGCTGATTTCCTGGATCAACAAATATACAAAAATAATAAGATTAAATGTATTTAAATTCAAAATACATTTGACTTTTTTCCAAAGGTATTTAAATACAAAATACAAAATAGTATTTCAAGTACATGTATTTAAAATACTGCCCATCCCTGCAGGAAATCAGCAGTCTAATAAGGAGATTGATTGGCAAAGTACCTTATGTATTTTGAAATACAAAAATACTAAGATTAAATGTATTTAAATGCAAAAAGGTATTTAAAAACAAAATAGTATTTTGTATTTCAAATACATGTATTTCAAATACTGCCCAATCCCTGTGTCATGTTTATCAAAAATAAAACTGATTAAAATATGGACCACACTTTATTGTTATTTAAATGGTTTATCCTGATCTTCTTACAGGCACTGTAAGCAGCACATAAACTTATTGAATAAACAGTAATTCTGGTTGCTACATGCAAAACATAAACATTTGTTTATCTGAGGAATATTACGTCTAATCCACTTCGTCTGCAACAAATTATGCAGACTGTGCGCAAACGTCACTACGGGAAGCAGAAAGCGTTATTTTCAACTCCTCATCGACTGCAAGCCGATCGGTTAAAGCCAAGAATGGAATCTGAAGCTCCGGAGTCCGGACAGAAACTGTCACAGTCTTCAGCGGGTGTGCACGTGATGGCCACCAGATGACACTGTTCTCTGTGAGCACATGGCTTGTGTTGTGTTTGTTTGGTGCCATGTGCTCTCTCCTGTCTATTGTCTTGCCCCGCCCATCTTGTTACCTCATTATTGTTTAAGTTGCTCCACCTGTGTCTCCCTCGCTAGCCTCCTCATTTGGTTTCCTATTTATTCTCCTGGTGTCTGTAATCCTGTGCTGATCCGTCATTTTTCATTGTGTGTGTGTTATGTCTGCATGTAGTGCAGTTCCTGCCTGTCTGGTTGTTTTAGTTTGTTTAGGTTTCATTTTATTATTGAAAGAAAGAACCCTTCATCCTGCACTTGAGGACTAGCTTCATCTCTCCACGTGCACCGTGACAGAAACGGCAACGCTGAACTACAAACGTAAAGAGGCGCGTGGGCCACAGCGCGGCATATCTCCATAAGCAGGGTTAAAACGAGAAATAACTCAGGCTGTGTTCGAAATGCCATACTACCATACTACTCTTACTATTTCTGCAGTATCCAGTATGTATGCTGTGCATAGTATGCAAATTTTCTGTATACATGTAATACCCGGATGACCTACTATATTCGCCAGAATCTGCTAAATATAACTCAAGTACACTGAAATCAGTACAGAAGCTGTTCAGAATGGCATACTACCATACTATATTGCAGTATACTGTGAATAGTATGTGAATTTTCTGGATGCATGGAATGCCCAGATTACTTGCTACATTGGCTGAAATGTTATGTATGCATCTGAAGATGCTGCATGGGATACTGTTTCCCAGAACGCAATGTGCTCCATGTGACGTTTCATCTTCAAACGCACGAGTGAACTGGAGGTGGGGAATAGTAATTATAAATGTAACGCTTGTATTTGTACGTATATACATACACATGTAAACTACAAACTATCGCTGTGTATCTAAAAACAGTATTGTTAGTAGGACATAAATTGTACTTTAATCTCTACAACACGTTTCTGATCATCAAATGACGTCACCGTTATCTTTATAGCGCTTTATACAGTACAGATTCTTTCAAAGATATTAAATAATACTGCAGCAATGTAATGTATAAATAAAAATATTTCAATTATGCAAACAGAATTAAATTCCACTGTCAAGCAGCTCTAAAAAGAAATGGAGTGTATTACTCGAAGGACAAATAGACCAATTTGTTGGCAGAGGCTATTTACATTAACTCCGCCCACCCATGCCTGGCTGTGATTAACAGCACTGCAAAATACACTTGTGTTTCTGAAGTATCAGTGGCGCAGCGAGTAAAACATGAGCTGCTTGCTTTTGACGCAGTTGACCCGAGTTCGATCCCGGCTTTTGTCAAACTCATGCTTCTCCTTTTCCCATCACATACCAGATCAGAAATAAATGTATTTTCAATAAAAATTAAGTAAATATTTGAAAAGTGGAAATAAAACGCCTCAATAATACAGTGTTGTGTGTGCTTTAGGAAGGTTTTTGTCCCAATAAAGTGGCTTTTATCTAATACAATTTATATATATATATATATGATAATTTACACTCAATATGTTATTGCATACTGTTTTATAATGTACTACAGTATTGAGGTATAAATATCTGCCACCTAACTACTATTTACACTCCTGTTGCTAAAGAAAATGCTGCTATTTTAGTGTAAACAGAATTGATCATTATTTGCACTTAGTGTAACTAGAATATATCGCTTTTTAATATATCGCCACTTAGTGTAACTACCAAAAATATCAGTAAAGACAGCTCAGTGTTGATTTAATTCTGTCCAATATGTAAAGTTAATCATTATGAAATGAGTTCAATTGGGCAATATAGCATTGTTTACTAGTATGAAGCCTTATTAACAAGCCTTTGTAAAAAGAACAGTTAGCTCGTTTGTTTCTAAGGTAACGACCTCGACAGCTGTGCTGAATTAATGTTCAGTGTGTCATGTGACAGCACATTAAGCATACTACTCTGAAACATTTATTGCTTATTGTATACTGTTTCACACACTATTCTTTAAAAAAAAATAGTAGGCAGTATGCACTGTGTACTGCGCAGTAAGCAAGTATGCCATTTCGAACACAGCCTCAGTTTATTGTTACTCTTGACAAGTACGAATTTATTTAATTAAACGCGGTGTTCCGATGTGAAACTTGAAATAACACTTTGTGCATTTTCACTCAAGTTTACTCTAATGTTATTGCCTTGACAAACTCATCAGTAAGTAGTGTATTTAGCTACAGTATGGCAATAAAAAAATTGTTAATGTTTCTTATATTATTCGACAGTATTTGTTAGTTATTAATGTTAAAGTAATTACGTGCATTTGCAAATAAGGTGTTAATAGACTGCTGCTCTTTTAGATAAAAGCAGCCTCACGTATGCACGATGTTCTTCTAGCTTTAGGAATGCAGTTTCCCTTCAATGTTTTAACAGACTGGGTCGCATGTAATAGTGGGTCGTGAGAGAGATGTGCTCGTGAGAATGAGAGAGGACAGCAGACCTGTACGTGTCTTTCATCATTAATGAGCTTCATTCGTGTTTTCGTTAGATGGCAGCAAAGCAGCAGAGAAACATCAGCAGCTCTGCAGCATCCGCATCCGAACACTTAAGCGCGAGCTGCTGCTGTCATTACCGAGCCGAGCCGAGCCAGAACACACACATATACACACACACACTCACGCGCGGGGCGGCCAGAGCTGCATTCATCGGAACCAGACGACATGAGCTGCTTTTGGATACACTCGATCCTCATCCCGGGATTCTTCGTACTCTTCGGATTTGAAGGTAAGAATCTGATGGTCTTTATTTCTGCATGCGCTCGTGAGGCGTGTGTTCACGGCGGTGTAACCAGAGGACGTGCCACAGATAACTTCAGTCCGCCTCACTGTGATGTTTCAGAGCAGATCGCTCTCGATTTCTGAATACTGATCGCCTGATGTTCAGATCACATTTCCCCGAACGCGTCTTAGATTATTGGGTTTGTTTCTACTTTCCTCCGTCTCCGGATTGCCCGCCGTGCTGGAGTTTGTTCAGTGAGTGGGATTCAGACGCGAATTAGCTGATTATTTCGTGGATGGACACGAACCTACGATGATCTGAATGTAGCAGCGCATTCTAGTGTGGAGATGATGATGATGATGATGATGAGCGAACGGGATTTTCTCTGATTGTTGTCGGAGGCCAGTGCTTCACAGACTGATGCAGAGCTACACCTGCATGTGTCCTTGCAGGACCTTTGACCTCCAGTACACTGAAGCTTTCAAACAGGTCCTGCTGTCAGTATGTGGTTCAGAGCAGCTTTCATTGGCTCAGCTGGAGGAGTGATGTTGAGATGGTGTCTGCACACAAGGAAAAGGTGTAGTTTGTAGCTTATGTGTATTATGGAGCCAGAGCAATAACTTCTTTCCATCTAATGTTATTGATGAGGCTGCTTATGTCCATTAGTGCTATTGATTTGCTCTCAGGATAAAGAAAGCGCTCATTAGGATGCACAGTAACTCTGGAACCCACAGACACTCATTTATCTCTCATTTAAATTACAGCAAGGCTTTACAATGCCATTACGATAATTTTTTTCTTCCAGACATGAAGTTACCATTACGGACATGAACACAAGCAGTAAAAGCAGCTGAAGCTAACTGTTTCTTTTTATTATAAAGAATGAAGTGATCACTAGTTAGATCTGCGTACAGGTGTAGAATGGTGCATGTCACATTTTCCCATTCTGCTTCTGCTCCTGTTCTTCCGGTTATCCATACGATTACATATCGATGTAACTTAAGTGCTCGCCTAGAATGCTTCTCAATTCATGAGGTAGCTGTTGTGATGTGGGAACAGTGACAAATTAAACCAAAGCTTTGTCTGTCTCTGTCTGTGTGCGAGGATGAGCTGCAAATAGGGGTCTCTGTTAGATCAGGTCACTATGGGGCTTCACCAGAAGTCCTTCACTCATTTACACAAACTGTAGAAATCTCCAGGATATAAGCCTACATTCTTGCAGGTCATCCTTTAGCATGTTCATGAGTTAGCAGGACTTATCAGTTATTTGGAATTATTGAGGTTTGTGATCTCATTGGGTACATGGTAGAAAATCATACACAGGTTCCATACCTATATGTTAATTCTGTATCACTCAGGTTGTTTAAACAGAGTTCCAAAATGCATTTAACTGTAATAATTGTACTGTGTGTTGGAATGTACTTGGAGACGTATTTGTTCCCTTTAATTATTAAAGGACACCATGTGAAACACGTACTCATCAAAACCATATTCTGACAGATTCTTCTCATTCAGTACTCGACAGTACATTATTACATCACTGGCAATCCTTCTCCGAAGAAAATGAAAACAAGAAAAGGTTTCATGTTTTAATGGTGATATGACAGTAACCTACTAATCTCCACGTTTCTCCATTTTGAGTAGGCTATTGTTTTGTAGAGCTCTTATCAAAAATCATGGCAAATGATTTGCAGTATTTACGCTAACATTCCCTCATGGCTTGATTTGGTCCTGTGACTCCATTTGCATGCTGTTTGGAGATATAGAGCTGTAGTCATTATACATTCTGGTCAGGCAGCGTTTGTGTTTGATGGGTGCTGAAGAGAACAGGGAAGGAAATGAATTCTGCTCTGGGAGCGACTGATTCCATTTGGCCCTACGTTTATTGACATCTGCAAGGTGCTTCAGCGACCACAGAGGTTAGAAAGCCCACTCAAACCAGGATCACTAGTTATATGCAGTCAGAGGCGATGTTGTGGTCAATCCCTGCGAATGCTACTGTTTTCTGGGAGCGTCCTGATTCCATTTGGCCCTACGTTTATTGACATCTGCAAGGTGCTTCAGCGACCACAGAGGTTAGAAAGCCCACTCAAACCAGGATCACTAGTTATATGCAGTCAGAGGCGATGTTGTGGTCAATCCCTGCGAATGCTACTGTTTTACTAGTATTCATTGGTAATGTCAACACCAAACTGCATGCATCTGTTGGGTTTATTTGAGGATAAGAAACACACCTAACATTCAAATCCAAATGTTTATTTTAAATTCGACTAATATTCATTCTTTATTCACAATCTCCTTATCACAGGCAGGGACAGTACTCAATGCAGCATGTGTTCGTGTTTGTGTGTGCTGTCTGCGTCACTCAGAGCATGTTCCTATATCAAACATTTTTCTACTGATATCGAAGAAGGTGTACGATATCAGTAGAAAAATGTTTGATAAATATCGATACCGTTTCATCGCCCAGGTCTATGTGAAAACATGTGTGCTAATAAATGCAGTGTGTATGTAAAATGTTTACATTCTGAGGCAGATTGCCGGCAACAGCTATTTTAGGATAGTTTGTGGCTAGGTCTCAGAGACTTAGGACTCCTCTTCACTGCTCCTAACCTTTCACAGATTTAGGAGCTAGTTTTAGTGCTGAAACACTTTGTGAAACACTCTTAGAGCAAAAATGTAGGAGTCCTAAATTTAGGACTGACACACCCATTATTTTTACGATTTTCTCCTAAATCGGCGAGTTATGAGCTACTTTTACCCTTAAGATGTTTTGTGAATACGGGCCCAGGTTCTTCTAAATGATTCTGAGATAGTGAAGAAACTAGAAAACCCAGCAGTAGCCTAACCCTCTCATGCAGTAGTACTCCTCTTCTAAATAGTATGCTGTGACTGAGTGTTTTTACCATCAGGTAATCGTGATTCATTTTCTGATGAATTGGGTTTCCTGTAGTGTCAGTTTTCTTCAGATATAAACTGTGTTGATTTTCTGTCCTTCTCTTGAATCAGGATCTGTTCAGACACTGAATGCTGAATCAGACGCCGTGGTCGTGCCGCTTCGTTTCTGCTGTGTTTAATTAGAGGCAGGAGCTCAGCTGACAGCGGCGGCTAAAAGCTCGTGCTGATTTCTGTCAGGAAAGGCACAGTCGATTGACGTTGTTGTGCTGATTTGCAGAAGACTGACATGTAGTCATGACTTTCTGTTTGCTGTCTGGGTTCCCACTGTTTGTTTCTCCAGCATGTCACAGACTGACATTTATGAATTTTTAGGTTAGCATTAATTCATGCAGTCCATATCATGTACTTTTGTCTATAGTATGAGGCTCTGGTGTGAGGCTGATCTATGGATGGACCTGGTGATGCACACCTTACACATTATGTGTTGACAGGCACATTTATCAGCTCTCTAATTAAAATAGATGAATGAGATTAGATCAAAGATTAAATAGATTATGTTAGTTGCCAGAAGGAGAGATCACTTGATCTTTTTTAACACAAAAGTGATTATAATAAATGGTAGCTCAATTTCTAACTCTGAATGAGATACGGTGCTCCCCTTTCCTGTCGATTCCCTAATTTTTCATTTTTAAAAGTATTTTTCGTTCCTCGTTCTGTGCAGTACATCTCTTTAAACAGCATTTTAATGGTAAGCTTCTGATTTCATACATTATTTAGCTGTTTCCAAATATATGGAGTGGAAGGGAATGTCTATATAGTGAACATGGCATTTGACTTGCTCTTCCCTAATAATAAAGATTCTAATAAGCACCATTACAATATCAGCAATCATGTAAAGTTGAATAAAAGTTTGATGTAAAGGCACATCTCTCTCAACAAGAGAAACAGACACACAACAGGCGACAAGTGCAGCTGACAGGAGGCTCTCCGGAACATCTTTGAGATTACTGACGATCATGTGTTCATCAGATATCAGGTGAATATTATTAACAGGATACTTGAGTATAGTGTTCAGAAGAGCAGATTTCGTGACTCGTCTGTGAGCGTGTCCGTGAATGGTTTCAGCTGGGAAAGGCTCTCTGTAGGTTCGTCTAACTTGAGCATGAACTCGGTCTTGTTAAGGCGTCTCGGGATCGCTGGCCCAGGACAGCAGCATGTCACACACAGACACGAGGAACAGAAAGCTCCTGATGTTATATCACACCGCGTCAGAGGAAGAGCAGACGCAGTTGCCATGGCAACCTGTTCAAATACACAGCGGCAAGGAGCGAGCGCCAGATCAGCCGAATGTAAACGCAAACATTTGGGGGTCAAATGATGTGGTCTTCACACCTACATCGCAAGTCTTGAAAAACAAACTAAATGCTTTACTGTTTATTAAGGATTCCTTTTATATCAGGAGTATTAACTGAAGGTCTGAAACCGTATGAAAGTCTGGCCTCATCTGTTTAAACAGTCTGCAAGAAAGTGTGACTTTGCTTCTTTTCATTATCTATTGTAAGTTGCATTAAGTGAAGAGTATGCATTGTTTTATTTCTACATATGATTATTCAATTTCTGTTTTATTTCTTACTTACTGTAGCTGAAAAAGCTCTGTTTAACTCATTTGTATCTTTTTCGTAAATTGTTAGCATCTTGGCTGGTGCAGTGATCCCTGAGCGTCTGAGCTGTAAACGTCTCGTGAGCAGCATGCGCTGTTATTGACGTGACATGAACCTGACGGTGAAGTAGAAGGTGGACTGTCTCTCTGACGAGAGATCAGCAGCGTTCGATGCTAAGCGTCCATCTGCTGTGACAGGAGAGATCATATGGTTGAGTTTCCAGATGGTCTTCACACCTGAGCATGAATATTCTGCGTGACGGTCCTGTGTAAGTGTGAGACTTCTCTGACTGTGAACTTCAGTTATTCCAGCTGTGGTCTTCTGGAAACACGTGGACTGACTGAAATGAATCCGTCAATCAGCTTTAGAAGCAGCTTATCCACCTTTTTCTTCAACGCGGAAGTAAGCCTATGGGTGAGACTTCCGGTTCATTAGCCGCTATAGGTAAATAACGAGGAGAATAACAACGTGCAGTAAACGGTAAAACTGTTTGCACTACAAACCAGTGTGTTCATAATTTCAGATAATACATTAAAATAATATGATAAGACACACCAACTTTCAATATCAAGCAGCAAAACGAACTGTTTTGCTCAGCTAAAAATAGCTGGACGGAGTGGACGCAGATGAAACCGGAAGCCATACCCATATATTTTCCAAATGGCCACGCCCATTTTTACGACAAGAAAAAGGTGGATAGAAATGAATCATTCAACAAACTGATTTGTGTGTTCATGCAAGTGTGCAGTGTGGAGAACACATTGAGTTTATTGATTCTTATCTGAGCAGCTTCCAGAATGAATGTGTGAAGATCTTAAATGCTTTCAGCAGCACAACATTGAGATGAGAGTGTGTGTGTTTGTGTTGTGTGTGTGTGTATGTGTATGTGTTGTGTGTGTGTGTGTGTGATTATTCCTGAAACACACAGTAATGTCGGTGCTGCAGGTGTTCATTGTCTCCACAGACAGAAGCCCAGAATAAAATACCTGTCCTCTTTCTCTGTCACTCTGCAGCACAACGAGAGTGTGTGTGTTTGTGTTGTGTGTGTTTGTGTTGTGTGTGTGTGTGTATGTGTATGTGTTGTGTGTGTGTGTGTGTGTGATTATTCCTGAAACACACAGTAATGTCGGTGCTGCGTGTATGTGTATGTGTTGTGTGTGTGTGTGTGTGATTATTCCTGAAACACACAGTAATGTCGGTGCTGCAGGTGTTCATTGTCTCCACAGACAGAAGCCCAGAATAAAATACCTGTCCTCTTTCTCTGTCACTCTCAGATGGGCCTAAACCAGTAAATGTAGAATTAAAAGTCTTAAGACAAATAAATAAATAGATTCACTTATTAGCACTTTTGGCAAAGAAAACGGCTTTGGCAAAACTGTTGGAAAGTAGGTATAAATATTCATGAAGTGAACCTTCCAGGATGAATATTCATGACTGGGCTGTTTGGCTGATTTTGATTATTGGTTTAGATGAGACGTCTCAATATGTGTATGAATGTAATTCTTGTACTGCTGGAAGTAGATACACGCAGTAGATACAAACACAACTCAGAGCTGTGTGTGTGTGCCTGGTATTCCCTATGTCTTGAGGAACAAATGTCCCCACAACGATAGTAATACCAGTAAATATTGACCTTGTGGGGTAAATTTTTGTTCCCCATGAGGAAAAGAGCTTATAAGGCATACAGAGTGAGTGAGTGAGTGAGCTTGTGTGTGTGTGTGTGCGTGTGTGAGTGAGTGTGTGTGTGTGTGTGTGAGAGTGAGTGAGCATGCGTGTGTGTGTGAGTGAGTGAGCGTGTGTGTGTGTGTGTGAGTGAGTGTGTGAGTGAGTGAGCGTGTGTGTGAGTGAGTGAGCGTGTGTGTGAGTGAGTGAGCGTGTGTGTGAGTGAGTGAGCGTGTGTGTGAGTGAGTGAGCGTGTGTGTGAGTGAGTGAGCGTGTGTGTGAGTGAGTGAGCGTGTGTGTGAGTGAGTGAGCGTGTGTGTGAGTGAGTGAGCGTGTGTGTGAGTGAGTGAGCGTGTGTGTGAGTGAGTGAGCGTGTGTGTGAGTGAGTGAGCGTGTGTGTGAGTGAGTGAGCGTGTGTGTGTGTGAGTGAGTGAGCGTGTGTGTGTGTGTGAGTGAGCGTGTGTGTGTGTGAGCGAGTGAGCGTGTGTGTGTGTGTGTGTGTGTGTGTGTGTGTGTGAGTGAGCGAGTGAGCGTGTGTGTGTGTGTGTGAGCGAGTGAGCGTGTGTGTGTGTGAGCGAGTGAGCGTGTGTGTGTGTGTGTGTGTGTTGAGTGAGTGAGTGAGTGTGTGTGTGAGTGAGTGAGTGAGTGAGTGTGTGTGTGAGTGAGTGAGTGAGTGTGTGTGGACTCTCTTCTGGAGCTCCTTAAGTTGAATGACACTTTTACGTCACTGTTTAAAAGTTAGAGATCAGTATGTCTTCATGTTTTTGAACGTAAATTCTTAAGAACACCAAGGTCAAAAACATGATTGCTATGAAAGACTTAAAAATTTTAAAATGATGGCAAATCTTCATTTCTCCAGTCCTTCAGTGTCACATGGTACAAAACAAGGGCTGATCTCAGTGAGCAGTGAAGTATGGGGCTCTGCAGAGGACATTGTTTCTCACTAAGTGTATCATTGCATTTTTCATGGAAAGTGACATTGAGTCATTTGACATAAATCAGGTGAGTTTTGTGTTTTTCTACCATGGTATATCCTGCACGGACACCTCCTCCTCCATATCTGCTCGCCTGAGTCTCGGCAGGGTTTGTGTACCAATTTAAATCTAATTTGCGTGATCTGATGTGAGCGTTAGTGAATAATTGATGTGATGTCGAGCTACTGATGCACATCAGCAAACCAAAGCACTTGTGTGGTCATAGCAGGAGGACTTGGGCTCTGAATGTGATTTAATTTGGACTGGAGAGATTGTAATGAGTTTGTAGCCCACTCAGTATGATTATGCAGAATAGTTTTTACTTAAAAAGCACATAGATGTTTACAAGAGTGATTCTGAATGCAATGTAATTAATATTTTGAATGTACATATATATTCAGTGGCTCTAAAACTCTGTCGTGACGAGCTGGGAGGGAGTTTGCGTTGTTCGTCAGTCTGTGCTGTGGGAACGAGAGCAGAGAGAGTTAGGAGATCACAGAGGATCAGAGAAACTGTCAGAAGAGATTCAGCATACATTGTGTTTGTATAGGTCTCGTAACCCATCTGTGATCAGAGCTCAAATTGTCATTGCGTGCAGTAAATTAGTATAAATCTTACCTCTTAATCGATAGGGGTGGGTACCGAAACCCGGTACAAATATGGCACCGGTACCTATGTAACCGGTATGTACTAGAACCAAATCAGAATGCAGATTTCGGTGCCATGCCTGAGCGATCGATTGAGATATTTGTCCTCTGGTTCTCCGAAACGGAAGTAAGAAGCATCATCACCGGCACCGCACGTGAAAAATTATTCTCCGACTGAGAAAATGCACGTGAACTCAAGTCGGAAAGCTCTAATAATACAAATCCAACACATCTTTGTAGTAACGAGAGTGTCCATGTTGTTTTCACATTCCGACTTAAAAGCACAACTCGGGAAACGAGAGGAGCACGTGAAGGAGCACGTGAATGCAGTAATTACACTTGCTCTGACGGCAGCCGGTAGCCTTCCGTTAACTAAGCTAAACATGCTTACATTAAAATGCCTAAAGCTAAACTTCCCTTGTATTCACATTTCTAAACCTTGCCTGAGCGATCGATTGAGATATTTGTCCTCTGGTTCTCCGAAACGGAAGTAAGAAGCATCATCACCGGCACCGCACGTGAAAAATTATTCCCCGACTGAGAAAATGCACGTGAACTCAAGTCGGAAAGCTCTAATAATACAAATCCAACACATCTTTGTAGTAACGAGAGTGTCCATGTTGTTTTCACATTCCGACTTAAAAGCACAACTCTGGAAACGAGAGGAGCACGTGAAGGAGCGCGTGAATGCAGTAATTACACTTGCTCTGACGGCAGCCGGTAGCCTTCCGTTAACTAAGCTAAACATGCTTACATTAAAATGCCTAAAGCTAAACTTCCCTTGTATTCACATTTCTAAACCTGTTGTCCAACAAAAGAGAACATTATAACCTTTTTACTCCACAACACCAGTCACATACTTCCTTCTGTGATCTGATGAGGCTTCTTGTCACAGAACGAGGCAGAAAATATGTTCCATATGCTACTTTAAAAAGAATACATCGATTAGCAATGGATTATAAATAAACTTAATTATCATGAAAATACCAGATGGCTTGAATAAAATAGATAAACTATATTGTTGCAGTCGAGTGTTTATTGTCTTTGATTTATCAATCAAATTATATACATGTAGTCAATTTATATGTTCTGTTTACTCAGTTAAATAGTGCTAATGGCCAATTCATCATTTTTGGGGGAATTTTTTATTTATTTATTTATTTAAATAAGTATCAGTTTAGGCACCGCAACCGTTTGATTTTGCACCGGTAAAAAACCAAACGATACCCAACCCTATTAATCGATTGAAATCTGCTATAGGTAAGATTATACTGTTTGATTGAGTCGTAAGTGCTCATAATAGTAATAATAGATAAAAACCTCTGATTAGAGAATGGAGAGTTATCAATGAATCTGGAAATCAGTTTTTTTAATCATCTACATTAGAGTTTGAGAATTAGACCACAACTTGTACAAATTGTGCAAACCGTCCAGCCCCACTCAAAAATGAACCATTAGAATTAGAGTTAGAATGACTTTTTATGGTAATTATGTAACATTTCAATTGGGCTTAACTTGTACTGATCCAGGAACATTCCTTGAAGCTTGTTTGATCTAATGTTTGCTGTGTTGTGTTCTTGTTCTGAGCACCTGGATTCTCAGCTACTTGCCCTGGTGACTCTTCATAGGAGCGTTTTGTAAGAAAGTGTCTTCTATGAAAGTAATTGTCAGAGTTCTGTGTAAGATGAGTGACGTCCCTCACAGATGTAATAATGCTGGAGAGCAGCAGGATCAGCTCTCAGTGCAGTTGGGCTCATAAATAGACTTGATAAGCACTGAGCTCATTTATATGCTAATTCTCTAAAGCAACATGTCCTGCGTTCGCTGCTCTCCGCTCCAGTGGACATGAGAATCCAGCGTCGTTGTGCCGTCTGAACTCATTCAGAGAGGAGCAGAGGAGCGCAGAGGAGCCTGTAGATCAGAGACTCACTGCAGATCAGTCCAGAGACAACAGCTTCATTACACACACGCGCAGAACAGCAGGGGTTAAAGGTTTGAGTCAGGGAGGAAAGGTTACTGTATCACGCTCTGATCTGCTAAATCATAAATAGATATCCTAAATATTAACATCATGATTTTTTGCAAAGCTGCTTTGAATCAAAGTATTGTGAAAAGCGCTATACAAATACATTTGAGTTGACTATATTTGAAACCTGCAAGGGTTAATACATGAGCATAAGAAATGCCTCCTTCACATCAGAACCTTGACTAAATGATTGATTACTTGGCACTTACTACCAGAGGGTTAGGTTAACAAAACTTACTTTAAAAAAAAAATATTGACAGGTAATTCCAAACGCTCTCCATTATTTTGACTGTGGAGTAAAAGAAAACTGCTCAAGCCCAGCGCAAATCAGTTGTCATTTTAAGTATATCGTGGATATGCTTCTCTCTCTCTCTCTCTGATATTTGTCTGAATTATTACTGTTAAAGCAGGAATAGCATATTTGTGAGCTAGGTTAGTGCTCAAGGCCAAACTGTTGATGAATTGTCATTTTCAGTTATTGAAAATGGTAATGTTGACTATATCAAGATGAACTGTACATGCACACATGGAATGGCAGAAGTGCATATATAAATCAGGGAAATGAAAACAAAAAAACATGATGGAAATTGTACAACTCAGTCCATCAGTCAGGTGAGGATAGTAATAATTATAGTAGCGCGATCTCTATTACCTGTGACCATATTTACAACAAGGAGTTTGGAGAAGGGATGGATGGATGATCTCTAGTAGAGCTATTGCTGTTTTCAGTCTGTAGCTCCGTCAGCGCTCTATTGAAACGGTTTGCTGTGTTGGTATCGCATATTCAAATGGCTGAACACCTTCACAGGTAGGAGTGTGTTATGTAAGATCATGGGATCTGTGTGAATCTTGTTGAGCTTGATCGGCAGTATCTGTGATCAGAGAGACTGGGATCTGTATGTGATCCCTGAGCACCCGTGAGTCACTCAACCTGCCTTTCGTTGCTGCCAGAATCAAATTGGTCTCTGCAAAGTGGAAACTCTTCCTCCCGCAGCTGTCATCGGTGAACGAGTGCCGTCTTGTCGTTCCTTCACAGCATAGTCACACTCTCTGGTGGAACGAGATGCCTGATCTGCTGAGATCATCATGACTCAAAAAACAGCTGAAGCCACGTTTTCCACAACTGCTTAAAAACTTAAAGAGTTGGATTCTCATGCTAAACATGGCCAAAGTTTGAAAAAAACGATTTGGATGTAGAACGGCGTATTTATGTGCCAAATAAACTCCTTCTGGATTCAGATTCAGAACTGCAGACGGTAAGTGAAACTGCATCAAATGTCTGTGTTTTTTTGGCATTCGGAGCTCAAGTGCTCGTCACTCAAAAATTCCTCTTCTTTGCATTTAACCTCTGCTCTAGCTTGTTTCCTAGTCTAGTTTTCTAAAAGAAACCTGCCATTGTTCATAGAGTGTTGTTTGGCTTTGTAACAAATTGCTTATGCACCAGTTTGGATTAAAGTGCTGTTATTTTCCTCTCAGTTAGTCTTCTGGCGTTTGGAGCTGCACTTTTCTGTAGTGCGGTTTAACTGTAATCTCTTTAAATACCTGCTGACGAGTTTTCATAGTTTCTCATAAGCTCATAAGATGATAACCCCTGCTCCGTAAATAATAGTGAGCAGCTGACTCCTGATACTAGTGTAATATAAAGGCCAGTGAAAGACTAGCTGTTTTACTTCTACTTTTCTTTACTGTGTCTTGCAGGATTCTGGGAATTCTGTTATTCCTGCAGAGCGTTTCAAACCAACAAACCTCCATCCGTTCCGGTCAAATCGTTCTGAAAAGAGTGATGTTTTATCTAACTGCACACCTCTAGCTGAGCAATGTCGTTCTGTATATCTGTAGTGTTGCTAGCATGAACGGTGAATGACTGCTGTTCTCTTTTTGTTACGGTGATGCTCTCACTCTTTCGGTTCAGACGGCTGCTTTCCATGGGGCCGCTGCTAAATAGAGAGCGAGTTATCAAAGCGGCGCGGTTGCTGTGAGACGAGATGATCCATTGAAATGAAGACAGTACAGTACCTGTTTAACAGCACTTGATGAAGCTGGGGTCACTCGAGGATTCAGACCATACTCACAGGCTGATGAAGAGTCTCTTCCTCTCTGTTCATCGTCTCAGTGAGCAGATTCTGCTTTGAATCACATTGATGAAGGTGAGAGATGCTGAGTCTGGTCATATATTTCATTTCTGCTGAGACCGATCTGATCAGCAGAGGGCACATATATATACTGCAGCCAGCTTCATAAAATCTAAGACTCAAAGGAAGTTTGGTCAGACTGGTTTTTACTTTAGTTTTATTTTAGTTTAGTTTATTTGCACAAGAATACAGTATATACAATAAAAACAAAACGAACAAAAAAACACACAATCCATATACTGTGCAGGGAGAGGCAGAAAACCCACCTAAACAAAGAAAACAAAAACAACTTATGAAATTAAGGAAATAGTTAAATTACAATGAGAAATATATAAATGTGTATATAACTGCAAATTAATTACAACATATGTGTCCCTGCAGCACAAAAGCAGTGTTAAGTCGCTGGGGGATATTTGTAGCAATAGCCAACAATACATTGTATGGGTCACAATTATACATTTCTCTTTTATGCCAAAAATCATTAGGATATTAAGTAAAGATCATGTTCCATGAAGATATTTAGTACATTTCCTACCATAAATATATCCAAACTTAATGTTTGATTAGTAATATGCATTGCTAAGAACTTCATTTGAACAACTTTAAAGATGATTTTCTCAATATTTAGATTTTTTTTTTGCACCCTCAGATTCCAGATTTTCAAATATTGTGCTCTCCTAACAAACCATACATCAATGGAAAGATTATTTATTCAGCTTTCAGGTGATGTATACATCTCAATTTCACAAAACTGACCCTTATGACTGGTTTTGTGCTCCAGGGTCACATATATCAAAAACCCAGAAATAATGTACTCCAAAAACAAACCTTGTATGGTACATAAAAAAAATTTAAAATTACAATGCAGCACTAAAATAATCCTTTATACCTCTTTTATAACATATTAAAGAAGAATTTTTTTTTGCTTGATTGGAGAAACCTTTCCATATTTTAATACTTCTAAATCTTAAGTATTGACCAAATACATTCCAAATTGCTCTGGAATGTTACCCTCTCCTGAATATATCTTGTACATGGAAACACATTTGAAAAATATTAATATCATAAATAATAAGAACCTGAAGTTTATGAAATGAAGAAGCAGATGAAGTATATGCATTTGATCAGGTTGCAATCCTAACAAAACACATTTGAAGGATAACATTTTTGAAGAGTAGTAGGAAACGTACTCGCCCATACTATATTACAATATGAAAGATGCGGATAAATTATAGTAAAGTGTAACAAGACACTCTGTAATAACAAGATGCCTAACCCACTTTATTATACTGGTAGATTTATGTATTTTACTGCTCACATAATCAGCTTGTTCCCTCCAACTCAGTCTCATCAACAAAAACTCCCAAGAATTGTGTATGATACTTCAGGCACCTCAATAGACTTGATTGTCATTTTTGATAAATCCTTAGGGTATAATTTTTTACCCCAAAAAATAATACAATTTGATTTTTTTTGTTTAAATTGAACCAATTAGCATAAGCAATTAGACCATCGTTTGCATTCTTAATCAGTGAATTGAAATGTGAGTGAGCGGTATAACTCTACATGTGGAGTCGTTCCTATGGACCCTGATTTCGTCCGAGCCGTAGATCGTGAGACTCGGCTAAACACAGCCTAAACATATGCAGGCTGTTACCTAAACGTTTACTGGATGTGCCCAGAACAGTGTCTTAATCTACAAGAACTCTAGAAACTGACATACTGGCTTTGCAGGACATTGAGGACATAAACCAGAAAGCAGATAAACTCTGAGCAGCTTTCTTTAAACATCAAAAAATCACTGTACTGCTTGTCATTACGCTTGCGGTGTAACCGGCCTTATTGACGATCCGCTGAGATTAGACCGATCCAGTCGTGAAATTTAAGGCTCATTGCTGAAAATAAACAATGATAATATCTGTGAATATTTGTGATTCTGTTTAACGATCCAGTGTGGTTAGGGTTTGATTTGTTGTAGTTATTTGTGTGTAATGATGCATGATCAAAGCTCCTAACATAGTTCACGGTTTGTTTTGCATACAATGGAAGTCAATGAGGACCGTCAACAGTTTGGTTACCACATCCTTCAAAATACCTTTTTATGTTCAACAGAAGAAAAAAACTTCAGAGATCGAGTACTTGAGAGAGAGTAAATATGACAGAATTTTCATTTTGCGGTTAACTAACCCTTTATTGCTCTTTACTGTAGTAGAGTAAGACTATAGAGGGATCTGGAGAACATCAGTTGATAATCAGATGTCCTCCTCACGTGATGCTGTTACAGGATCTACTTCAGATACACATCTATGAAATGGAGGGTAAATCACATTAGAAGAAAATAAGTATTTCTGTCTAGAAACCATTATAGAGCTTGAAGTAGTAAAACAGAGTAAAATTCAATGAGCTCCATCTACTGATGGACAGTACAAGATGTTTTAATACAGTGAAACAGTTGATGTTCATTAATGTCAGATCTGTCAGAAATAGAAATCCCGGGTAGAAGATGACTCCTCGTGATGTGTGGAGATGCTGATTCTCTGATGTTACTGCAGAAATGAGCTTGAACACAGATGTCATGTTTTCCTAAAGCTGGATCAGAATGATGGAAACTGGAGAGCAGAGATTCGAGCCGTGCTTCTGCTGCTTCACTTCCAGAGACGTTCAGTTCATCTGAGAAACACAGGCATCACGAGCGTGAATATGAGAGCGAGGAGCAGCGTTTGTGTGAATGCACTGCGAATACTGTACTTGAGTCATTTCTGAAAATGATGGTTGAGCTCTAAATATCTTCTCTCTGTCTTTGAATAGGTAATGGAGCTTTGATTTTGCTCAAAGCAACTCTTCTGAGATGTGCAATGTCTGTATGCATGTAAAATACAGAAGCCATTTCAGTTCAGTGCATCATTAGAAGTTCATTCCCTCACATACTGTATGATAAACACTCATTCTTGTTTTCACTCACACAAACCATTACATGATTCTAAAAACAGATGATTAAAATTGTAATAAAACCACTGGCCTGCAGCCCAAATTCAGATTGTTTCATGTGTCCTCAAGTTTCTATACTTAAATCCAGATCACAAATCAATTTTCACTTTGTGCTTTCGATTTAACTGCTGCTTTCTGAATTGATTATGAAACATTAGCCTAACAAAAATGGTTCATGACATTCAAGCAGGTTTCAGTGCGCTTCAGTTGATCATGTTAATGTGGGTTTTAGTTCTGTTGGTGTTTGGGGGATCGAGGTTTTTAGGGTTTGTGCAGAGCGTTTTATTTGATAGATACTGTTCTTCTTACATTTGACACTGTGTTAAATATTCATGACACTCATAACCTCCAGAAAGAGTCCAGTTTTCTGTGGGACAAACAGCAAAGACTGAGTCTGTAGAGCTGTTTCAATATGAAGAGTTCATTTGCTAAAACCGATAAACGCCACTTTCAAGAAAAAAGAGCTGATTGCCGTGCATTATTCTCCACATATAGCGCGATCTGAACCCTAAACACGTTTTGTCAAAAAAGCCGGTTTTGTCCACTTTCAAGGCATCGCAAGTTCACGTTTTACTGCAGAAGCCGACAAGCACCTTGTTGTTTTTGAACAGAAGCCGATAAGTCCATTTCAGCGAATCAGCGCGCTGTATTCAGGTCAGGTGACAAGGCTACTTTCACTTTGAAAAGACGTGCTAGCTGAGAGGAGTCTCGTCAAAGCTGACTAAAAGTGATCGAGGATCATTTCGACGAACTTGATGAACCCGTGATATCTTCTTCAGGGCGAAAAAGGAAAATAAAAGCTGAAAGGTTTTCACGGAAGCTCGCAAAAGCGGCGCGTTACAACGGTGAGAGAAAAGCTCTGTGTACTGCGTGTAATCACATCCATACAGTTTATGATCACAACAACAACAACAACGTTTGTCAGGCGTCTACATTATCATCTGAGGAGATTACAAAGATTAAACCAGTGTTTTTTTAAACTCTAAAACATGAAATGTGGAGTTTAATGTCCAAAAAAACATACTTTCAATTAACTTTAATTTTGTAAATTACCTGTATTTGTTTAAGTTATTATTACTTAATCAAAACAAGCCATTCATTAATCTGTGTCAAGCCGTTCATTAATCTGGCTGTTTGATGAAGAGAAAGTGATCAAATGTAGTAGAAATAAACACGTTAAGAATCCATTGAAGCAGAGGACTCTTATGTTTTTTAGGACTATTATTATGTTGTAATGTTTGGTTGACCAATCAGTGGAGAGGGGCGTTTCATTCCCGCCCACATGTAGAGATCGAATATTCAAGTTGTTTATTCGTTTTCTGTCCCTGAACGTAAAAACGAAAAATGAAGCCGAATTCTTGATTTTTCATTTTGTTTGAACAAATGAAAATTGTGCAGTTTTTTAATTTTTCAGATTTCAATATTAAATTAAAAAACAAATTATACGACGGTACACGCTCCTGTAGATCAGCACTGCAGAGCAGTTCGTTTAGTTCTGTGGAAACGAGTCCTAACGAGAGCTGAACATCCTCGCATCGCATTATTACGAGTGTGTTTAATACGACAAACTCGTTCTGACAGCAGGATCGTCCAAATCACTGTTCGTTATTTACAGACGCATGTGAAACTCTCCAGACGAATTTAGTGTCCAAGTAAAAATGAAAATTGTTCATTTAGTCAGTTCACAGACTTTCATTATTAACAGTAGGGGTGTAACGGTACACGTATTCGTACCGAACCGTTTCGGTACAGGTCTTTCGGTTCGGTACGCATGTGTACCGCACGAATACAGTTTTTATTTTTCTTCTCAGGAAATTCAAATAACAAATGGCGATTTGACCGTCTTTTATGTGGCACGACAGATCGCTGTATAAACGCCTTAGAGAGCCGCTTCTGGGACGGTTCAGAAACGTGCTGGTATAATCCCAACACAAGCTCTGACTAGAGCGGCCGCGATCAGCTCCGGTTCCCGTGTCTGAGCCGTGACGCTAAGAGTGAACGCGATCATTCCTTCCTCTGTACTACTAGTTTTAATGCGAAATAAACATGACTGAACATCTCATGCCTCGTGTAATTGCTCAATCAGTGTTTCAACCGCGGAAAGACATCAACAATACAGCGTGGAAATAAAATCTCACGTAGCATTTAATTTACCTCAGCAAGTCATCAGTGTCCACAGCTCGTTAGTTCACTAGAGAAATGAAGTCTAGAGAGGAGCATTTTGCGAAATATTACACCATATACTCATTATATTTTACTAAACCTGTTAGTCTTAATTACTTACTACAGTACAGTATGTTTAAATTAATCTGTTGTGAAACATGCTATGACAGCCATTGTGTAATTGAATATATTTTAACAAATAGCTTAGAAATGTAATTATTTATAAGTTAATTTAAAAACTGCATTATGTGCAATTCATATGTTTGCATACAATTTTTATTTTTATTTATCTATTTATTTTTTTTAAGTTGAGTGTTGATCATCTATTTAAAAATAAATAGCAATTAAATTTAAGTTTGGGTTAAGTTGTTAGGCCTAATTGTAACCTTATAATGTAAAAGGGCTCCCTATAGTTTTAAGCATAAGCTGAGGTAGATTTTTATCACTAAGAAAATTTAAACTATAACTGAATGTATTTAAAGACAGAGCAACCTGTTCAGTAAACCATAAAAATAAAAAATAAAGTTTATTTTTTCCCCCTGCTGTACCAAAATCATAACGAACCGTGACGTTAAAACCGAGGTACGTACCGAACTGTCATATTTGTGTACCGTTACACCCCTAATTAACAGTAATATTTATAAAGGTATTGAATGATGACAGTAATATATCTGGCTGATTGTGAGTGCCGATGAATATATGGCAGCGAGACGTGACACTAAATCATCTACAGACTCGCTCACGTCCTTCGAGACACGTTTGGCTGCGTTGGATTCAGCTGATAAACTCGTTCAGTTTCTTCATGTTGATGATTTTTTGACGTGTGCTTTTAAAATCATCCTGTTTGACTACAGATGAAATCTTACTGAGATTCTCACTCCCTTAATCTAGATTTTGCCCACAAGACGAAGCACATCATCCTGTTTCTATTGGAGATGACCTGATTCTACACCTGAAATAGACTCACTGTTTTCTCATGAGCGTTGAGTAAAATAAAAGATCTTACCCTTGAATTCTCCAGACCACCCATCTATACCTCTCTCTCTCTCTCTCTCTCTCTCTCTCTGTAGTAGTTAATGACTGTAGTTCTGAGCAGCGGAGACTGTTTTGCATAAGGTCAGGAATCACAATGATAAATACGTAATCCAGCAGAATTTCTAGCAACTCCCACTGAGCTCCCTCTTGTTCTTCGTGGAAAGAAGTGCGCACATGATGGGATCATATCTGAATAAAATACAGAATTGATGTTAACAGTTTTCTTTTTTTTTTTAGATTTGACAGAGACCAAAGCAGTAAGACACACGCTGATCCACGAAAGGTTTCTGTAGCTCATGACTTTAGGATTCTGTGCTTTATGCTGCTGTAGGTGACATGACTTTGTTTCTGAAGCGGGCCGGAGCCTCACTGAACCCTGTTTGCTGATCACGTTGTCAGCATTTGAGTGTATTGATTTTTTTGTGAGCTGCTTCCAGATTGAATGAATGGAGATATCTGAGCTGGAATGCTTTCAGGAGCACAAAGTCACATCTTTACAGTCTTTAATTTCTCTCTCTCTCTCAAAGGCAGCTTTGTTAATCTATATGGAATGCCAATCCTGCCATAATTAGTAAATACTGCCTTTGTGCATGCAACCTCCAAAACAAACACCTCTCTACACTCCTCATTAATCACAACTACATCTGGTGTGTTAGCAGACAGGCATGAAAAGATTTCAGAGTTACTACTACAATACTGAAACATAGATGGTTTTACACAGGAATGTTTGTATATTCTTACTAAAGCTGGTAAATGGTTTGAAATGTCTTTCACTATCAGGTGCACTGTTCTGTCGTGGCGTGCTGTGTACATTCCCTTGTAAGCACGGCAGCCGTTCAGGACATGTGGCAGTGTTTCAGTGATCTGTTCTGTAGTGTGATGCAGACAGTGAGGAACCTGAGCTGGAGGAAACCAGATAGAAAGTTTGAGTAAATGTAAGTATTGTAAGTATTTACAGAATTACAGAATTATTGTAAGTATCTATAGAATCATTTTTTTGGGGTTATATTTTTTAGTGTTAGCTCAAAAAGCTGAGGGCACAGGACAGGCGCTGTTTAGATGAGCATGATACTTGTATGTTCAATGCATGGCATGTGTGTTGCACTAGCTCCGTTCCCATGGACACCTTTTGTTTGACCTAATTCTGGATATTTCCAGCCTAAGACGTGTGATTAATCTGTATCTAAATCCGTGTCTACACCAAGAGAACCCATTATAATCAGTTGATGCGGTGTCCACACGGGAAGTGGTGCGAGGCAACAAATCTTCTACAGTAACTGATGCCTCCTTCTATTCCGAGTCTTGGAAACATGCGTTGTATGCGTTGAAAGTGAAACCTAAAAAAACAAGCGCACATAAAGCGATTGCATGCTTTCGCGAGCTTCAGCAAATGCACGCAATCACAGATTGCACGCTTCCCAGCCGAAACAACCCCCCACGTGAAACTGAAATAATAACCCGTGATATAAGATTTTGGCCATATTGCCCATCTAAGTCATTCATCCCACACTATCAACAGGTGCATCATGTAAGCTACACTTCTTGTACTTCGTTTGGGCACCACAAGGTGTCACTGTGGCCTCAAAGCTTGCCCCTCGCCTACTCTGGCTCGATTGCTATTCCTGAGGAAACACGCCCTCCTCATTACCCTACGGACAAAGAAATGTATAAATAAATAAATGTGGCAATAAAGAAATAAAGAATTAAATACGTAAATAAATACATAAATGTGGAAATAAATAAATGTATAAATAAAAAAATAAATAAATGTGGATTAAAATAAAATGTTTACTTTTCTCTGTATATTTATTTATATATTTTAGCTTTTTTACATTTATTTGTACATTTATTTATTTCTAATTATGGCAGGATTGGCATTCCATAGATCTACGAGTATGGTTGCATGTGAGAGAGAGCGAGAGAGAGTGTGTGTGATTATTCCTGCTGCAGGTGTTTTTCTGTCTCCACAGACAGAAGCCCAGAATAAAATACCTGTCCTCTTTCTCTGTCACTCTCGGATGGATGTAGGACACTAAACCGGTCTGAAGTCTGCTGGGTTTTCACTCTAAACGCACCTGACAGACGGACAGTGGAGTGAGTGAAGAACTGCTACTAAACCGAGGAAATTCATGTAACGAGAGTCTGATGTTGAATATCTGCCGAGGAATAAAATATTCCATATTTACAGACACATTCGTGGTGAAGCCAGTTAAGAGCTGATAACATATAGACACTGTTTCTGACAATTCTCATCTGTGAACAATCATTATAAAATAGAAGCAACATGAACTCCATCGTTTTTTCTGTCAGAAACACCTCGCTGCATCGTGTTTGTCTTTCTGTCAGACTGGTGAAAGCAGTCCTCTGTTCCTCTGGTGATTGTTTTGCTGGATTGTCACTATCGCTTATATTGCTGAGATTATTGTCTGAATTCACGTGTGCTGTCACTCAGCTTTGATTGGCAGCTGTCACTCACAGGTCCAGCAGCGGCTCTCAGCTGATGTTATTGAATGCGCCGGGGTAAAATCACTGTGAGTCTGTGCTGTACCGCGGTGCGATGATGCTTTGAGTCTGTGAGCAAGAGGAATCACGTCTGGTCTGACAAACACAGCGTTCCTCTGAGTGGAGACGAATAAATGAGAAACTGTTCAATACTATAAGAAGAACATATATGTGTTTCTGGAGCCAGTGGCTTGTTGTCCGAGTAAACTGTGCGTCCTCCATAAAATCTGAATGAGAGAATAATGAACGGAACAGAATCGGTGACAGTGACGCCATCGCTTCTGTCGGTTCTGATTTTCTTATTTGATCTTTTTGGACCTTTAACCTGAGAGTTTAGAGGTGTTTTTCAGAAGTTCTGTGTAAGATGAGTGACGTCCCTCACAGATGTAATAATGCTGGAGAGCAGCAGGATCAGCTCTCAGTGCAGTTGGGCTCATAAATAGACTTGATAAGCACTGAGCTCATTTATATGCTAATTCTCTAAAGCAACATGTCCTGCGTTCGCTGCTCTCCGCTCCAGTGGACATGAGAATCCAGCGTCGTTGTGCCGTCTGAACTCATTCAGAGAGGAGCAGAGGAGCGCAGAGGAGCCTGTAGATCAGAGACTCACTGCAGATCAGTCCAGAGACAACAGCTTCATCACACACACGCGCAGAACAGCAGCTTCACCTAAACTCACAGTCCCTCGCTCTGGCATTGTTTACTCCTCATATTGCTCAGCCTTGTTATACTTCTGATGTCTTTAATTGTCCTGATGTTGACAGTCTAGCTGTGCTCCTGCCTTTAGTGTGTTCAGTTTAACATGCAACACTTTAGCATATTTATGGTTTATTGCACACACACACACAAACACACAGTGTCCATAGCAACAAGCCAACTAAAATCAATGGTGTTTTTCACAGGCAAGTCGTAATAATTTTAACTTCACGTCTTTCTCTCTCTTTTTGTCATTTCTCTCACTCAACTTCCTCCTTTCTCCTTCAGAATCTTGAATATCTCTTTTTAAATTGCTGCTCTGGTGTTTCAGATGATATAAAAACTGTTTTGAGATTTTGCTGGATTGTTTTGAACTCAGCGGCCCTTGCAGAGACTCGTGACCCACAAGTCAAGAGATTTTTGAGAAGGCACTTGGACACAGTAATGTCCGTTCTAAATGCAATTTACGATCTGGAATAATCAGGGATGAGTCTGAATCTTCCTATGTTAATCAACCAGATTAATTTTGTGAAAATTAGAAATATTTAAATATAAAAAATATAGAAATACTATACTGATTTGAGCACTGAAGACCTTTGCCTGAATGTGCTGAGACACAAGCATATGATCTTAGAATGCATGTGAAGTTTGACCTTCTGCAGAATGTCGTTCGTGATTGGGAAACGAGTTCGAGAGTCTGTCATATAGCTGTCATATTACAGACTGCAGGACGTCTCAGGTTCTGCTTCAGCATCTCTTTAGTGTCAGTGAGGAGCGGCGGCTGGGTTTATCTTCTCCGTCTCTCTCTCTGAGAGTAGTTCCTGCTTTAGATTGAGGGGGAGAAATGTCCTTGTAGTTAAAAAAACGAGCTCTGACTTTTAATCAAACTTGCGCTAGTGTGTGTGAACAGAGGCGGCTGGCGCTGTAACATACACACTCACACACACACACACTCACGCACACTCACACTCACACACACACGCTCACACACACACACACACATACATACATGCGCACACACACACACACTCACACACACACACACACTCACTCGTAGTGAACGTGGGCCGGATCAGCTTCAGTAGCACGAGTCTTCTCTCTACAGTGTGTCTGGTGTTAGCGTGGCTGTCACACATGGCCATGCAGCACAGCTGTGGTGTTACGCTGCCGTCTGCTGAAGGTCTGTCAGCCTCGTAATCCTGTGATGAGGATTCGTTTGCACAGCGTTAATTTCATGCTCGCTGGCTCTCAGACCTCACTTACACCTCAGCATGAGTTCAGGACCCCGTGTGTGCGAGCGACGGAGCGGAGCCGCTGTAAACACGCTAACAGCTGTAGTGTTTCTGAAGCATCAGGAGATCACAGACTCAGAGCCATCAGGTATGATGAGTGTATGTGAGACGGCTCATATTACATCAGTGAAGGACAGTCATATACAGCGTCTCTTCTGTTGCTGTTGTTTTAAGATCTGTAGATCTTGCACACGTCTCCTCGTTCTAGAAATGTCTGATGTGTCTCTGTGTGAACGCTGTTGTTCTGGAGATGCTGGTGGAGTTTGGTCTTTAAGATGTTGATTGTTGGAGGACATGACAATTAATTATGACTCTTCGAAATCTGTAATGAAATCCACAAGCATTCTGTCCAAACCTTTCTCTTGTTCTTTTAACGATCAGCGGCTCATCAGACGTTTATTTGACTGAATTATCTGATGCATTGGTGTCTGGTTTCAGTGCAGTTTCATCATCTTTTGGTCTTTCTGTTCGTCAAGCTTTCAGTCTGAATAAAGGATCTTTGCAGTTCTTCAGCGTCAGTGAAGTTCTGAGGATCCCAGGAGCACATGTGGAGTCATGCAGTGCATTGTGGGATTCTGTGATGTTTGATGGTACGGTTACATGAACGTGCAGCTCATGTATATCAACTGATTCCTCATATTAATGAGTTTGTTTGTAGCTGCAGGTGGCAGATTAAAGACTTTAAGATTGTTTGTTTGCAGATGAAGTTAAAACGGATTCCTGCAGAGGAGATTTTCTGTTTTTGTCTTCACGTTTCTCTTTCAAATGTTCAATCTCATGGATGGTTTGAGGAACAGTGAGTCGTCTGTATGCATCACAACACGCGGAGGAAAAGCTTTGATGGTCTTTTATTTGTGAATATGTAGTTTTAATTAATTAATGTTTTGTCACTGTTCACTGAGCTGATGTTTGTGTGTGTGAGAGTGAGTGAGTGAGTGTGTGTGTGTGTGTGTGTGTGCGTGTGAGTGTGTGAGGGTGCGCGTTTTTGTGACAAATGAGGACATAAATGTGTATAATGACAAAGGTATAACATAGGTATTACAAGGAGAAGGTGACTTTTCAGGACATAACCCCATGTCCCCACTTTTCAAAACGCTTATAAATCACACAGAATGGAGTGTATTGAAAATCTGAAATAGCAGAAAGTCTCCTGTGAGGGGTAGGTTTAGGGGTAGGGTTGGTGTAGGGCAATAGAATATACGGTCTGTACAGTATAAAAACCATTACGCCTATGGAGAGTCCCCACTTTTCACAAAAACAAACCTGTGTGAGTGGGTTTGTGTGTGTGCGTGTGTGTGTGTGAGAGTGAGTGTGTGCGTGTGTGTGCATGAGTGTGTGTGTATGTGTGTGTGTGTGTGTGTGCATGTGTGTGTGTGTGTGTGTGTGAGAGTCAGTGAGTGTGTGTGTGTGTGTGTGTGTGTGTGAGAGAGAGTGCGTGCGTGTGTGTATGTGAGAGTGTGTGTGTGTGTGTGTGTCACATTACAGATATTGCTGCATTATGAGGCTCTTGTTGACAGCTGCAGGAAGCACATTACTGAGATCTGAGTGATTCGTATGCGTTCTGTGCTACTGAACACTGAAATTGTTTTTTCTTTAGTGAGTTTCTGCTTCATTATAAGCAGGAATGTGTTTTCTGATCGGTGTGTACGTGACTATTTCTCACGACTGTAAAAAAAACAAACAAAAAAAAAACCGAAGAAATGCATTGACCTGAATTGTATCTCAGTTTAAAAATAAACTGGAGAGGAATGCGACTGAATCCTGGAGCGGAAACAATGAAAAGTGACGTGACGGAGGAAGAAATGGGGCTCTAAGGCTCTGTGAAGCTCATTGTGTGTGGCGTCTGCTATCACTCATATCATACGCTCAAACTCGCTGTGACTGACTGAAGGTGGCTTGTACAGTGAAGTGCTCAGAGACTGAAGCTGCTGTAATGTTCAGACCGTCTGTCCCTGACGACTGCAAGCTGCTCATTTCAGATGTGTCACAGTCTGCTTAGTGTTCACTAGTGAGTGAAGTCGTCTGAATGGTCAAATGTATGTTGTCTTTAACATTCAGTCAGAGAGAACACACATCACGGTAAACTGAAGAGGATCTGGTGTGTGTCTAGTTTTGTGATATGAAGTCATTTTGCTTGAATGCTCCTCCTGTGTGTACGTAACATTACTCTCTGTACCCATGGAGGATTTTTTTTCTAAAGATAACATTTGTGTGTTTTACTTTAAACCAGATCAATTCACTTGAGAAGACGGATGAAATCTTCAAAATCAAACTATCGTTCCTCCAGATTCTCATCCAGACGTGGATCTTCTGAAGCACCGGTCGAATCAGATGAACAATCACTGAAAACTAGCAGAGAACTAACCCTAATGAGCATGTTTGCATAAATTGCAGGGAGCTTAAACATTGCAAACGAAGCCCAAAGTCACGGGGAATCACACTTTAATCACACGTCACATGTTATTCTTTCAATCTAAATCTGAATTCTATTTTACTAGTCACTGACTTTATTCAGCATCTGAAAGTGGCGGCGTACAAACAGTGATTTACCACACTAACCCTAACACACGTCTTGCTATATTTGATGTTATTTGTCCTTGTCGAGCACTAAACACAATCTTCTCAAAGGGTCAGAATGATTCATTCTCTTGACTTGAGAGTATTCTAATGTGTTCTGCTGTGAAATAATATTTTCTGAGCGGTTTTATGTCAGCTGGTGATGTATTGCGTTGACTGTAGCAGCTCTGATTTGAGAAGAGCGTATAGATGCACAAATACATGGAGACAGAGCTGATTCTCTGTATATGAACAGAATGAATCATGATGAGAAACGCAGCTCTGGAGCGACGGGACGATTCTGTCTTCATCAGCTTCTGTTTTCTGTGCTGCTCTTCTGCAAACGCCACACACTTTCCGCCGCTTCGACCTCCAGAACAACAAAACAAGCAGCGCGAGTGAAAGCTGATTAGTGACTGCTTCCAGACTCATTCACGGCCGTCAGCTGATGAACAGACCTCGATCTGCTTCATGTCAGACGCTGCGACATGCACATGCAGGCTTTCTGCAGATGGACTAGTAATAATGACGATTAACTTCTTAACATGATCACTCCTGTTCGGAACCTGATTTAATTGTCAATCAATCATATGATGTGACGTCAGCTAATTATGATTTAAATGGGTTATATCATACATCTTATAAGGCTAGTTGTATTGTAATGTGTTCCTGATCATTGCACTTATTTCTCTCTCTTTCTCAGAGCTTTACAGTGTGTTTGTTATTCCTGCTGTAGCTGAATATGAATATGCATGTGAAATAACAGCTAGGGACTGGAGGTTTAGCTGGTTAGCGTGGGTCGGTTAGGCCTGCTGGTGGATGTGGTGACCATGTAGAGCATCTTTCTCCGTTCATATCTCTGTCCAGCAGATGTTTTCTGAGGGTTTTACAGTGTGATGCTCTTCTGTCTGCTGTGTGTGACGTCACTAGTCAAGCTTTGAGACGGTGTGTCGCCAGAAATAAAAATCATGTTCATTTTTAAACAGATTAAGTCACATGACTTTTCTGTTTATCTGTCATATGTCAGTCAAGTCAAATGTATTTGTATAGTGTCTCACATTTTTACATCACACTTTATGGAAAGTCGCGGTGTTCATGCTTGATCAGAGCAGATACGGCGAGACGTAACGATGATTTCAGAAATGTTCTTCTGGATTTAGATCTGGCTGTATTGTGTTTATTTTGTGGTGCAGATGTATCAGTTAGTTTGGTTAATGTTGAGAGTTATTAAAGCAGTAAGCTGTGAGATTTCAGATATAATTAAGAGCTTTAAATGTTCATTGGTTTTGGTGAAAACCAGAGTATTCAAAAGTATTAAAGGGTTAGTTCACACAAAAATTCTGTCATTAATTACTCACCCTCGTGTCGTTTCAAACCCGTAAGACCTTCGTTCATCTTCAGAACACAAATTAAGATATTTGTGATGGAATCTGAGAGCTCTCTGAGATTTCTCCTCCCATTGACAGCAACACAACTGAAACGATCCCAAGTCCAGAGACGTAGCAAGGAGATCTGTAAAATAATCCATGTGACATCAGGGGCTCATCCGCAATTATACGAAGCTACGAGAATACTTTGTGTGCAAAATAAAAAATAAAAAAATGTCTCCTCCGCATCACCCTGGTGCCATTTTGGAGAATATCCGCTGGACGTAAACTGCGTATGCTGTTCTGTGTCAGCTGCGTCACGCGGATACGACGTTTTCATTCAAATCAAAGCGCAAACAACGTAGAAAACAGATCCGGCGTGACGCAGCTTACACAGAACAGCATACGCTGTTTACATTGTAGTCCTCTCTCTCTCTCTCTCTCTCTCTCTCAGTCTCTCTCGCTCTCTCAGTCTCTCTCGCTCTCTCTCTCTCTCTCTCTCTCTCTCTCTCTCTCTCTCTCTCTC